>NW_026267397.1:64237-75472 GCF_000697945.3 Frankliniella occidentalis | reverse complement strand
CTTAAGAGTAAGACTTCGGGACCAAAATTATTTTCGGATTGGCTCAGTCTCACGGAGGGGCTCACAAGCTCAACTGATCGCAACCGCAACGGGTCGCAAGCGAAACGGCTCACAACCGCAACGGCTCACAAGCGCAACGGCGGGGAGCCGCCTGTTAGACGGCATCTCCTGTGAACGAAGCCGAAGCGGAGCGCGCAGCGAGCCTCTGGATGAGAAATCAACCGAGCCTTTGGTCGCTGTGCACTTCTCGTGTAGAATGCGGTACCTCTCAAACACTTTTAAACGTTTTGACACCCGCACTGTGCCCGCGTTGGCGCGTCAGCAATTACTCTTCTGGTAAATAAATAATTATAAATGGTGCTGAAGTGAGTTGGAAGTCGCGAAACTTCGGTGTAAGTTGTGTCCGGCGGCCGGCGGCTTCGTCGCCCACGGCGCACTTACCGTATATTTCGACGCAAGTGATTTCTACTCGCAGAAGTGTGTGTACTCCGCAGATTTTGTGCATTGGAGTTGTTGACACAAAGTACAAACTCGCAGAGGTTAAGTATCGGTCTCCTCACCTTCCGGAGAAACCTTTCTCGGAGAAACGCGACCAGAGTTGTACAGAACGGCGACGAATTGAAGTAACCGAATGCACAAAATCTGCGGAGTACACACACTTCTGTGAGTACAAATCAGTTGCGTCGAAATGTACGATAAGTGGACCGTGGGCGGCGACGACGGCGGACACCACTCACAAATGTTTAGAAGTGTCTGAGAGGTACCGCATTCTACACGAGAAGTGCACAGCGACCAAAGGCTCGGTTGATTCTCGTTCGTCGCCCCCATGCAAGAAAGTCCGTTCTACGACGGTCGCCCAGAGAATGTCCGATCTACAAGCGTCGTTTGGAGAATGTTCGATCTGCATTAGCCCGGCTGGAGAACATCCGAAGCAACATTTTTGACTGTTTTGAGATATTGGTGCTATTTTATGTAACTTAGCGAGATACGTAAAATGGCATCAATATCTCAAAACAGTCAAAAATGTTGCTTCGGATGTTCTCCAGCCGGGCTAATGCAGATCGAACATGCTCCAAACGACGCTTGTGACATTCTCTGGGCGACCGTCGTAGAACGGACTTTCTTGCATGGGGGCGACGCGTTCAGAGGCTCGCTAATGCGCGCTCCGCTCCCGCTCCCGGCTTCGTCTACAGTCGATGCCGTCTAGCTGGTGCGGTTGTGACCCGTTGCGGCAGGTGAGTTATCCACCTCTCCCTAGGACCGCTCTTCCGTCAAACCAAGTTGCCAGCCCCGCTTCGCTCCACTGTCAGCTGGTTTAGTGCATCAGCTGGGAGCTGGCCTAGCATGTGCTGCCGGCGGTGTTTGGTTGTTTGGTACGGGCATTTTTGGGAATCACTCCGAACGTGAAATACAACGAAAAAACAGAAATGTATGAGTGTGAGAGTTGTTTTTGCATAGAAGGAACACATGTAGTCAACGATGAGCGACCAGAAAATAAGGCCACTCTTCTGCTTAGAGGAAAATTTTGAACCAAGTGGTTTGAAACGAGGGGTAGGTAACTTCTGAATAAGGTGTACAAATTTCGTGAGTTGAATTTAAATTTGCTTGATTTGTATTTGAATTGTACTGAAAACGTTAAAATGTTTTTTAGTTGGTTTGAATTATTTCGATTTTGATGCGTGAATTCACTTGAATTGGCTTGAATGAAAATTGTCTTGAATTGGACCGCATTAAATGAATAATTTGTGAATTGGTTTGAACTATTTCTGAATTGTGTTGAATTAAATTGAGTTGGATTGAATAAGTTTGAACTGGGAAGAATTAGGGGTGCACACTTAGCCGGGGAGTTATCTACTCCTCGGTTTGAACTGCCTTCCAGGTATGCAAGCAAAGTCCATCATTCAAAAACTCGGGTTCCAAGAAAAATTTACGTGAATTCAGTGATTTTTAACTCATTTTTATCAGTGACAAAATTTTGACCAAGTGGCGTATGTCCAAAAACTTACATTATCCAGGAGAGAGCAAAATGGGTTTGTAATTGATCTGCAGGATTGAGTTTTAAGCATAGACCTTTCAATCCTTTTCCATTTAGTTTTTTAAATATTGATCATTGCCATAATTGGCAATGAAAACGCCCTCATTGCCACTGGGTTGGCAATGAAGCGCCTTTTTGGCAATGAACAGCGCAATGGCACCCTAGAGAAAAAGATAGCTGGGAATTGTTTCATTTTAACTGTATTTAACAAAAATTTTGACTGGGTTTAACTGAGTATTGGTGAGTCTGACTGGCTTTAACCGAATATACCCGGATATTCTCGGCTTTTACCCGATTTTACACTTAATTTTACTGATTATACTGAGCCCACTTTTTGCCTTACTGGAATTGGTACGAATATGACTGATTTTGACTGAGGGCCTTGACTGATTTTTGATTGGTTTTAGTCACTGGCTGAGGACGCGACTGAGCTTAGATCAATCATAACTGATTAAAGGCACCTCTCTAAAATCAGTCGAATGTCAGCTCATGTCAGTCACACACCGGACTGACATTAGTCACATATTAGTCGGTTCAACATTATTGCTCGCAATCACAAAAATCAGTTTCCGATACACAATGTGCGTTCCAGAGGCTCACTGAATATAGTATTTTTTTGGCTGATAATTGTTCTGGACAAGTGATGTGTATACTCAGCCTATTCTAGTGTAAGACCAGTTACGTGACTGCACTGACTTTAGTGAGTCTTCACCTGATACAAACCAATCCGACTATTACACCATCACCAGCCAAAACTCAAACAAAATTCAGTTGATGCCGCTCACTGGAAATTGAACATACTGAACTGATCTTAGATGAGCAGCAAAGTCGTGTAAGTTCAGTTAACATATCACAAAAAACAGTTCAAGTTGAACTGATAATAACTAAGAAAATACTGATCAAAGGTGTGCTATGCAAACAGCGAAAGTCAGCCAAGTCAAAGCTAATATCAGCCTCACTTACAGCTAGAATTCCAGGATTGCCAGTCAATGCCAGTTCCCAATGTAACTGCGATTAGTTGCATTTTAACTGATGATAACTGCATTATGTCGCGAGCCGGCCGCTCACTAAAGCCGTGTAAATCCTTAGTATAATAGGCAATAACCAAAGAATAATCAGGCAATCCCAGTTGCTCTTACAAAACCCGGGTTAAGCCAGTCAACTCTCTCTAATTCCAGTCAAGCTCAAAGAAGACAAAAATAAGACCTTTCCAGCGGCAATGAACCGATCATTGCCAACCCAACGGCAGTTTTCATTGCCAGCCCAATGGCAATGTTCTGGAAGTAACTTAAGATTAATTCGCTTTTCCATTGTTTGCCTCATTTTGGCATTACATTATTGCCGACCTTTTGGCATTGAACGATAATAGCCAACTGTTTGGCAGTGAACCGTCACTGCCAACATATTGGCAATGAACCTTCACTGCCGACATTTCGGCAATGAACCGTCAATGCCGACACTTTGGCAATTAACCTTCAATGCCACAATATGGCAATGACTGAATTGCCAAAAACTTAGAAAACGTTCACAAACTGACATCCACTCATTGCCAAAATTGGCAATGAATAATATTGCCTTTGGGCTGGCAATGAACCATTCATTGCCGCTGGAAAGGTTTTACTATTGTCTTATTGCCATTGCATGGTCATTGCCACAAAAGGTAGTACTTTCATTGCCATTGGAGGGACAGTGCAAAAGGCGAATGTCAGATGTTTTGACTAAGGGGCGAATGTCCCCAGAAACTTTCACCAAGTGGCTGTTCGAAAGTGCTGTCTGGTAGCGCCCAAATTTTGCACAGGGTCGCTACAAGGCCAATACGACTTTTAGAGAGTGCAACCTCTTAAATTGCAGACGTCGACCATCTTTTTGATACGGGCTAGTGGACATACGCCACTTGATCAAAATATCTGTGGACATTCGCCACTTGGTCAAATTTTCTGCGGACATTCGCCACTTGGTCAAATTTTCTGTGGACATACGTCTCTTGGTCACATTGCACTTGTACATACGACATTTTGTGCCCATTTTGGGTTTATTCGATAGGTAAAGACGTGCTGTTTAATCGATGTCCTTACATCCACTCCCGAAAAGTCAAAGGAAAGCCCGCGAGGGCCGAAAAACCGTCCTCGGTCCATAAGCTGCCGCGCGCCGGCCGCCCCCTCACCCTGGGCAGCAGGCGACGCTGCGCTCACGGATTTGAACGCTATTGGCGAGCGCTTGAGAGCGAACTGCCGCCACCGTCCCTCAATCCACCTTGCCTTGGTGAAAACATCTGTACGTTTTCTTTCTCAGCCAGACGCGTCTTCTCAGTAAGGCAGGGGAGCATCACGAAGCAACCTTTGATTCCGAACCACACTGGAAAGCGTGGTGTCGCGGTACGTTAAGCCCTACAACTTGCGAACCGTTTGAAGTAGAGGTCTGCGCTTTTAGGGGACTGTTGATCACATATAAGCCTACCCTTCCACTAAACGGCAACTTTCTACCTCATCATCACACTTAAAAACTATGTTCTGTCAAAAAAGTGGGGCTTTCATTTTGCTCACGAGTGTAGTTAGGTTAGCCAAGAATACCTGTGGGTAATCTCCATACACAACTGGATGTATCGAAGACCCTGCGTGAAGTTCGTTAAAGACGTTTGCGGCATATACATCTTCAGGACTTATAGTTGCTGGTTGAGCGTACATCAGCAGCGCGCTGTAGCCAAGTTTTCCTAGAAAATGCAAGGTACCCTTAAAGAAATTGTAGAGAAAATAATGTGGGGTCAGGCAGGGGGAAAACGAGAAATTTCAAGAACTTTCGTCTTTTCTAACATTAAAATGGTTGTTTGAAAAGTCCTAAAGTCTTAGTCCTACTGTGTCTGGTCGATGAAACATATCCCCAGTAATGAAGTTAAAGCGTTATTTTAGTGCCGCAACCTCTGGTGTATGCAGAATACGAGATAGTATATGTCTTTTCCCTAACACGCATTTCGGGGGAAAATGAGACACCCGTGGTTAAGAATGAGACTGGCAAAAAACAAGCAAAAAGATAGAGACCCTCCTCGGGGAAAAACTAGACAGCGCAACTCCATTTTTTGTCTCATGTTTCCCCGCATTGTCTTCCCATGTAAAGTCAATGGGACTGGGCATATCTTTCTTCGCCACGCAAGTGTCTCATTTTTACCTGTGCACTTATGGTTCGTCGTACTGACAGCAGAATTATAATTGAGGGACTTTGTAAAGCTTTACGGATCCACTGAAGTCCCAGCTTGTCAACGAATTCAAACACTTAATCTTTACTCTTCCGAGTACGGATGCAGTACTGAAAGTATAACACCCCAGCAGAAACGTTTTAGAGCCCTTGCGTATAGGTGGTCGGACAGGCTTCCCATTAAGTATGTTTCTTGACGAGAACAAGCGATTTTACTTCCCAGGACCGGTCAATAACTAAAGTCGAATGTTAAAAGAAAAGTTATAAGCACAAAAACACTAGGAATGAGGACAAAAGCATGCAAACCAATCAAGAGGAGCGAATGTATCATTCTTCCCCAATTGAGAGGTGTCTCATTTTTCCTCGACCTGACACTTTAAGGTAGAAATACATCACCGATAGTTTCATAGCGAAAGCAAGTAACTAAAGTACAAGCTTTTCAGAAAAATGCTCTCGGTCAGAACATACGTTATAATAATATTAGTGGAAACCTCGGCTAAAACGCGGCGAACCCCATCAAAGATGTACAAGTATTCACGATAGTAGTATGTTTTCACTTTCTCCCTACTCTGTGAGAAAATACAACGGAAAATCAACGGACAACAGCGGCAATAATGTTCCGGCCGTGTCCGTACCGAGGGGTGGATAACTCCTCATTTGGTTGTAACCAACGTGTACTAACGTACTAACTCGTACACTCTGATCTTGAGTGATTTCCCCCTGGCCCGCTACATTATTTGATAATGTTCTTCAGTAAATGGCGTGACTGAAATGTGGCCCAACCATCCCTGCCGGCAGGCCAAGCTGGCCCAGCGGACCTGCTTGTTAACCCTTCGGCTGATTTTAATGTTCTGTCATGGTAAGTTCGTTTTGCATGCTGGTAAATCCATTCAAAGTCTCTCCCCCCCCCCCATTTGCTCCAATACTTTAGGAAATATAGCCGTTTAAAGTTTAGGTCATTTGTAGACTTTCCACACAAATCAATAAATTTGCAGTTGTAGACAGAACATCGACCCCTACACACTAACTGATTTGTAGGTTTTATTTGTACAAAGTTGCGCATACATTCCATTCGCACAAATTTGTGCGAAGAAGTGCATGTTTTTATGCATACGTATGCACAAATTCGTGCGAATCGAAATGTATGCGCAACTTTGTGCAAACGTTTGCACAAAAAACTACAAATACATTTAATGTGTATGGCTCCTAAAAATCCGAACCAGCAACATGTCGATGCGAAAATTTTCTCTGGATTTCGAATATGCGCCCGTTTGTGCTGTACCTCAAAGCGTTCTGTATGAAATCGACGATTAGAGTAATGTTGATAACGAAAACGAACCAGACCGGACCCGAAATGGCCAAATATCGATATTTCGTCTAATTAATATCTGAAATTAGTTTAAACTCGGCCGAAAATCGAAAACCAAAGATATTTTTAAATTAGAAGTTTTGCTTGCGATCGGCCGAAACCAGACCCCACGCTTACGCAGCTCCGTATATGATCACCGTAATTATGTCATTCTCAGATACGGAGCGGAACTGTGGTTTAGCGCATCAAATATCAAAATGTGTCCCTTGTCATGGTTTTCTTATGGTCTCCCAATGTTTTCCGTACCAGGGTAGATCAGGACATAGTTGCACATTTTCGGAAAACTTCTCTGCAGGCAAAGACTAAAAGAAAGGCTGTTTGCTGTTGTACATGAAAAACAACAATCCAATGTACAGTTTGAGATAACACCGATCATTTGATGTCACTCAGTTTCGGAACTTTAACAAAACGAAAAATTCCTTACCAATGTACCCCCTTCCCCTACCTCTCTACTGAAGTATGTTATGGTATAACGGAATGTCCGTTGCCAGTCCCGTAGTATCAGATGTTTTTTTACAGTGCATATTGCTTTTCTTACCTTCATAACCTCCATTTTTGAAGACTTGTCTTGCTTTTAGGTGGGCTAATATATTGTTGTGAATGCAGTCGTACGCGCTGACTTCTTCTTTTTTTCGCAAGCCTGCTTTTACAAGCATAGTAGTGAAGTAAGCGCAGTACATATTGGGTTCATTGATAGTAACCCAGTGCTTAACCTGTACATATGTAAGTTAAAAAATATAAAAAAAATAAGCTTAAGGTATAGTCAAGTATAACAGTGGACATACGAGATGTTTTAATTTTTAAAATTATGGTCATACGTTTGATTTTTATGCACTTTTTTTTTTTGTTTCGAAGAGCAATGAAACTAAAAGACCTTGAAGTTGACGTCTACGGCTGTGATGACTCGGTTAACAAGTTTATTGAAAAGTAGAACATACTTAAATTCGGTCTATGTAGTGCACTTGAACGGAGTGAAGATTTGAATAATTCTGACTGACACTTAGGTAAACATGCCTTTTCTTTGTTGTGTGTTGTAATTTAAACTTACCTTGTCACCGAAAGTTTTGAAGAGGAAACCGGCATACTCAGCAAACTTATCTGCCATTCGTTTGTCTTGCCAACCCTTGAATTCATCTTCTAACATCTTAGGGTGGTCAAAATGATACATTGTGACCTGCAACCAATCGTAAACTACAAATACCACTTTAGGAACTGGCCAGCTGGCCTGTACCAAAGGTAGCCGACGGATGATTTGAAAGCTGGCACCAACAAATAAAAACGGAAATAACGGGAATAAGTATAAGTTAAAAGTCAGAAAATCAAAAGAATAAAACGTCTCGTCAGACTGGCTCGTGCGCCTAGCTAGCTAGCAGCTAGCGGGTGTGGCTGTTAGGGCAGTCATTATGAAAACGGAAACGTCAATCAGCTCTCTTTATCAAAACTGAAAGGTCAATCGGCAATCTTCATTAAAATTGGAACACCTAAATTAACAATTTGTAATAAAGCAAAGGGGAATGATGGTACTCCCGAAAACAGACAGAAACTGCAATCGAACGTTTTATAGCAAACTTATTTTCAAAGGACTACAGTTAAAGTTACAACTTCAACTCTGAAAATAACTTTCCAGGCAGTCAAGTAATTAGTTAAGGAGCTCCGTTTTCCAGTGCAGTGACGAATAGTCCAGGTCACAAGCCCGACCAAACGCTTTAAGCAAGCCCCCTATTTACAATGAAAAGTGGTGGCCATCAGATTGCGTCGGTAAAAGGGGGCAAAAGGAATGGAGAAGCGATTTGTGTACAAACAACAAAAGCGTTTCCTATATGGGCGTTTCCAGCCGTACATTACGGGAGGTTACGTTAAACTGAACGAAGTTTTGTTTTTCCTTCTTACCATGGGGGTCATGCCGCTCTTTAAGATCTCGTCGATGAGGTTCATGTAAAATTCTACGCCAGCTGCATTGGGGTTGCCAGCATCCGCAGTAGGCAGCACTCGAGCCCACGAAATGGAGAATTTATACAGGTTCAACTGCAAGGAACGGAAAGGTATAAATGTAATGGAAGGGATAAAAACTTGCGACGATATAATGAAGGTAATCGCAATGCGGAGCAGCAAACACACTAAAAAGATCTCCTGAGCTACTTAAAGCGCATGAGCTGGCAACGCCGTCCGTCTGTCGTGTGTGAACACTGTTAACGCCGTGGTCGCCTAGCATGCCAAAATGTTGGCAGTCTATTTTGACTGCCAAATTTTGGCCTTCTTTCAGGAGGCTGCCAATTTTTGGCCTCCTTGAATGCCAAATTTTGGCCTCCTTTCAAAAGAATGCCAACTTTTGGCATTCAAAGAGGCCAAAAATTGGCAACCTCTTCTAAAAAGGAGGCCAAAATTTGGCATTCAAAGAGACAAAAAATTGGCAGCCTCTAAAAAGAAGGCGAAAATTTGGCATTTAAAATGGACTGCCAACATTTTGGCATTCTAGGCGACCACGGCGTTAACAGTGAAGATGAGGTAGAGGTCTACAAATGGGTCGCTGAACAAAAGACGGATCAGAAAACGGGCGCTGAACAACGACGGATCTGCTTTTTGCTGATCTCTGCATACTTGACTTTGGAGGCCTCTTCGACACTTGAAACCTATACACACGGAGTTCGTGGAGGCCCTGTATAAAGACGCAGTTCCCGCGGGCTCGGTACAAACACGGAGTTCAGCAGGCCACCGTATAGCGTCGTAACTATGTTTTTTGAAAATTATGAAGAAATTATGAAGAGTTATGAAATGAAGTGCGTCGGATAGAGGAAACCAAGGGCTATCGCTCAGCGAAAACCGCATTTCGATATGTCAATTACTTCAAAAGTTATTCTGGTCTGAAAATCCAGCCGCCCATAAGGTGCAACGTAAACCCAAAACTTGGAAGCGCTATATCTCAGAAGCGACTTTCAAGCACTGAACTGCGTGTCGGTACGGAGCTGCCTGGAAATACGGGTTTATACGGAGACTCTACGAACTCCGTGCTTGTAGGTTTCAAGTGTCGTCTTACTCTCCTTAGGGATATCGCATCGTGTTGGGTGTTGTCTCTGTTTGTTGACGAGATGATGACACTTAAAATAATGTTTTACTGAAAACGATACAACGTCCCCGCGATGAGTGAGAGGCCTCCAAAGACAGATATGCCGAGATCAGCAAAAAGCAGATCCGGCGTTGTTCAGCGACCGTTTTCAGATCCGTCGATGTGCAGCGACCGCTTTCCGATCCGTCATTGTTCAGCGACCGCTTTTTGATCCGCCTTTGTTGCACGGATGCGTCGATGTGCTAGAGACTTCAAATTTTTAGGGTATCTTAAGGTTCAGTCCAAGAAAACGAAACCTCCCCAGCAAATCCTGGCAACTACCCCTAATGGACTGAAAGGGGTTATCAAAGAAAATAAGGTAGGTCAAAAAAGTCAGAAAAAAATATTTCTTTATGGTCTTCTAAGGGGTAACTCATTAAAGTGGAATTTAGCCTGCAGTAGAATTTACACAGCAAATATATTTCGGGGAAGTTCTCGGTTGAATCCGGGAAGTAATTTTCCGGAAGCTAGTTTTCGTCATATCTATGCACGTTATAACATTTGGAGCAACCGGAAAATGTACTTCCCGAATCCAACTGGGAAGTTCCCGGTAAAATGTTTGCTGTGTAGCCTGTAGAGCTACTGAACCAATTTCGGGTCAGCCCCTATAGTCGAGCCAGCCAAAGGTCCCGATTCTTGTGGCGGTTGGAGAACGCCCGCACCAGCCCCCACCACCCGTTCCGCTCCCCCGCTGGCCTGTGGAGGGGGTACGGCAGGAGGAGAGGGGGCAACTCTCCAACCGCCACAAGAATCGGGACCTTTGGCTGGCTCGACTATAATTCGGATCAACTGTTTGTAGTTTCAATGCAGAACTAAAATTTGGGTACCTTAATTTTTTTTGCTGATAGAACGGACCTTTCTTCCGTCTTTTAAATCGCTAACAATAAGCTAGGTGCGTAGAGGGGAGTACAAGCCAAGTATGAACTAAAAGAAGCATGTTTCAAAGGTTAGGAGAATCTTGAAAAACTGACTTTTTTTTTAAACTTAAATATGAACATGATAACACTTTCCGGGGGAGAGCCGGGGGGTAGCTGGGGGGCAGCCTAGGGGCAGCCTAGGGCCAGCTGGGAACCAGCTGGGGGCCAGCCGGGGGCCAGCCGGGGGCCAGCCGGGGGGTTGCCGGGGGAGTGCCTGGGGTGCGATTGGAGAGCTCACGGTGATCTCACTGTGAGCTTACTTGAAAAACGTTCCCAGAACATTTCCACCACCCCCTCACCCTATTTTGAGCGGTTTAGAAGGCGGTCTAGAGAAGGCACGGTCCGTGAGTTCACGGTGAGCTCTCCGCACTGTAAAAGCTAAACAGTACTATTTGCCTTGTACCCCTATGTTGGGGTATCGTCAACTGTTTTATGCGGACTGAAGTCACCGTCGGAGGGGTATTTCGCCAAGTACCCCTCCGAGGGGGTCCTCTTTACCCCTAGGTGTTTGGTGGGGTCAAACCGCACTGCATGTAGGGGTATACTGTTGACGGGTACTTTCTGGCCCCTCGCCGGGGTACAGGTAACCGCCATAGGGAGTGTGATTTTCACCCAGCTCGGG
>NW_026267397.1:61026-63602 GCF_000697945.3 Frankliniella occidentalis | reverse complement strand
GTGGAGGACAAAGAGACACCGCAAGGGGTACATTGAGCCCCGTCGGACGAGTACAGGCAGTCCCCGATGTCGCCAGTAGCGGAGCGCCAACGAGTAAGAAATAACCCCTCGTGAGGGGAACGCTTGACCTGGCTAATGGGTAAGAGGTACCCCTCCGACGGGAACACTTTGGACATCGACGTAATGCGGACAGTTGTCACCCTTGGCTTTTACAGTGCGCACCCCTGATAGGTTATCCGGTTGAGGCCCGGTGCCGGTCGGGCAACTTCCGCGGGAGTACCTGGTTAGTTACTCGGTTGAGGACCGGTGCAGGTCGGGCAACTCCCGGGGGGTGCCGGGTCCAGTAACCCGTATCAAAAAAAAGGTCGGCTTCTGCGATTTGAGAGGTTGCACTCTCTAAAAATCGTATTGGCCTTATAGCGACCCTGTGCAAAATTTAGGCGCAACCAGACAGCGCTTTCCCGGCCCGGATCACATTTAAAGTTGGGAACTCGAAATGGCCGCGGATGAGGCCACCATGCTGATCCCCAGCTGCACGCGACTAGCGCGCATAGGAACGACGGGCAAGGGTCAGGTGAGACCCTATGAACCCTACTTCTCACCAGCCGAGGCGAATCCAGTGTCAGATCAACCACGTCCTCTGCAGGGGCGTAAGTATCGTGACAGCCTATGTCACGTTCAACTCATCAGCTTTGTGTTTTTCTGAATTATTTCTTTGGAAAGTAGGGCTTTACCATGCCCAGACCAAAACCGCTCTGAACACCAGGTAGCGCCAGCGCTCCGATAGGATTTTTTGAAAAAAAGGGTGTTTTCACCTGTGGCGATGTCAGTTAGGCCACATTACACGCCTGTATAGTTTTTGGCCTGGCTGACAGGCGTTTTCGAAATAATTTGGATTTTCACCACAATCGCGTCAGCGCTAACCGGCGTTTTTAACTATTTTACTCTTAGTATGGGGCACCCCTGATGTCCGGTAAATAAAAACATTCGAAACTGCCAATTTGTTCCGTCAAAAGTAACGTGGGCTATCGCTACACTTACGCCCCTGTAGAGGACGCATTTGCTTTGACACTGGATCGAGGGGTACCTCACTCTTCAAAATGATGTACAGCGATTTAAATCACATTTGATTGTAAATGACTGTAGGTGATATTGTAAATGATTCAGGATGATTTAAATTATTGTAAAGATTCTACATGATTGAAGTGATTGTGATGATTGGTGATGATTGTTGGTGATTGTCGGTGGCTAAATCATGATTGTGTGTGATTTTTAGTGGTTCGAGAGAGATTCAAGGAAGATTTGAATGATTTAAGAATGATTGTGGTCAATTGACGTTGATTTAAAACGATTTATATGAGATTGTAGGACGCCGGATAAGAGATTCAGTCCTAGAAATTACTACTGGGGATAGAGATATTTGGGGTGTCGGATAATCCACGATTCGATTGCGATGGTCTAAGAAGTGATTCTTGGTTATTGTAATGATTCAACGACGGATTGTGATGAGTTAATGAATGATTGTAGTTCATTGCTGCGATTTAATGCTGATTGTAGAGGGCTGTTCTTTTGATTCAACATTGATTTCAGGCAATTGTTACGATTTTCTGAGAAAAAGATTCTAATTGATTGTAGCGATTGTAAAGGATTGTTGTGATTCTTAGGGATTTAGGTTGCGATTGTTTGTGATTTAAATTAGATTTTTTTTAAAAGTGTACAGCGATTGTTCGAAGTAAGGTACCCCTCACACTGGATTCACCTCGGCAATTTAGAAGAAGGGTTCATAGGGTCTTGCCTGACCTGTGCCTTGTCGTTCCTGGGTGCACCAGCAGAGGGCAGCTGGGGGTCAGCATGGTGGTCTCTCCCGTGGCCGTTTCCAGTTCCTAACTTCAAGTGCGATCCGGGCCGGGAAAGCGTTGTCTGGTGGCGCGCAGATTTTGCACAGTGTCTTCACAAGTTCCGTACGATTTTCGGAGGGTGCAGCCTCGATGACCTTTTTTTTTTTTATGCGGACTAAGGTCCAGCGCGATGTTCTCGGCCCAGCCATGCCACCCTAGCCCAGGGGCTCTAGATACAAAGGGTTGCCCCTTTGCATATGTGTCCGGGGGAGGTACGAGTAATTACCCGGTCAGAACCCGGGGGAACCTTCCCCGGGTGCTCCCCGGGAAATTCATTTGTACGTTCCCCGTTCCCCGGATTCACATGTCTCAGCGGCCCGAAATGCGCCCAGCTGGTGCTAAAGTCGCTCGTGGTGTGGTGGCCAAAGCAGCGCGGGTACCCTTTGAATGTGGAGCCGCTGCCCTGGGGCTGGCCCGAGAACATCTCGCTGGACCTGGCACCCCCCAGGAGTTGCCCGACCTGCACCGGTCCTCAACAGAGTATCCATCCATGTACTCTCGCCTACTTATTGTACTGGCATTGGCTGATGCACCTTCTAGGGTTTATTACTTCAAGAAAGGAAACAAGCAGGCCCGCCCTTCCGCCAAACGGAGTTGCCAGCTCCGCTTCGCTGCGCCGGCAACTCCGTTCGGCAGGGGCCGGGCCTGCTTGGCCTGCCGGCGGCGACGCTCAGGCCT
>NW_026267397.1:57451-60531 GCF_000697945.3 Frankliniella occidentalis | reverse complement strand
ACACGAGGTCGTTTGCATAAGCCCGCTGGATAGCTTTTTCAAAGCAGAAGGGCGGGCTAAAAAACACCCAACTGCATCTTGTAATGTTCAGGTGGCCACGTTGGTGCTCTCCGGAGAGTTAACGCACTGAGTTGACGTTAAAACACTTACTTTGAGCTCAGCTGCCATTTTAACATCTTCTTTGTAGCGATGGTAGGAATTTGCTGCTACTTTATTGTTTGGTTCCATTTTCAGCACGTTGAAGACCCAGTCCGCTACGCTCTCTGCCTTACCTGTAGGTGCAAAAGAAGTCAAACTTATGTATTTAAATGGACCCGTTTCTGACAGACAGAAGGGGGTGGGCGCGACATGGTTCAACACCACCTGTTGAGCAGCTCCACACCCACGCCCAGGTACCAGAGCAGCAATAGACACCTTGCTCTCTGAGTAGTCCCCCCACGCGCGCTGCCCAGCGCCTACGCCAAAAATTGTGTTCAATTATAAAAGAAATGATTAAAAGGCTAATTCACAAAAATATCACGCGAAAAGATACATTAAGGTCAAGAACAATACAGCAAGCAGGCATCGGATACCTACAGGGCGGAGCAGTTCTCCGCGAATGGGTCACTTTCGTGTCCACGCTCTATTTCATCGAATTCTTAACCGATCTGAACGATTTTTTTGCTATATCTGCGTCTTCATACTAACTAAACAGAAAACAAATGTTACCTTGACAGTAAAGTCATCCCCTCAAAAGATGTTGTAACGGAGAGGGTCTAAAATGTAGGATCCGTAACCATTTTGCATGTCCACAACTCCTGATTTCGGACTTAAACTTCTCTGTACGCCGAAAGGGGATATGAAAACTGATTTCCGCAGGTGGTGTCGAGTTCTACACACATGAGGCTATGTTCTCACACTTGGCCCGTCTCCAGAAAGTCACAGATGTCTTAACACGACTGTCTCAAAAAATGTCCTCCATGGAAAGGTAACAAAAGTCATAAAGCCAGTTTTTGCCACTTTTCTACCGCAAAACAACATACGACTACCAAGAAACTTCCCTTAGATAAAGTTATGTCTCCTCTGCCAGACGACACTTCAAACGCAGGTGAGGCTTGTCTAGTTCGCCGCCTAGACTGACTAGAACACCTAAAAACTGCTAGTGTAAGCATAGAGTGTAAGATCCGTGTAGGGTTGTTCCGGTGAACCGGTTTTTCGGTTTTAACCGGTATTTTGGCTGTCACCGATTAACCGGTGTCCTGTTTGTAAAAACCGGTTAACTGAAATCCGGTTTTTCACCGAATATACGGTGATTACCGACTTACCGGTTGAACGATTTTAGCCGAATTATTATATACAATATACATATATACAATATATAATATTATATACAATGTGTGTTTAACTGAAAAGAAGTACAGAAGCCCGAGAGTAGGGCCCCGCCCTATCTATCATATATCTATAAATAAACAATAGAAGTTTTTTCATGTATACCAAGATTGAGGTTGAGACGGGGTTGTGTCCGTGTTGTGAACCTGACCCAAAATACGTCTCGCCCTTGCCGATCGGTCGCTCGTTCGTCTAAAATGTCAGATTTTATACGATTTTGTTAGATCCGTAACCAGTAAGACACTGAGTCTGGTTTTGCTATACTTTTAACACAAAAAATTGCGATAACTGGTGTTTTGCGATTCCCACGCTAATGGGCACGATAACTCTAAAAAATGTGATAAAAGTATCAGATTTTTTGGAGTTATCATGCCCATTAGCGTGAGAATCGCAAAACACCAGTTATTGCAAAAATTGAGTAAAAGTATCACATAACGGATTGCAGTGAGATCCGTAAGCATTATAAGGATCCCTTATGATGCTATAGGGTAATTTTGTAACTTATAAATGGGAGCTCGGATCTTCGAAATCTTGTATCTATAGGGACGGCAGTAAGCAACATACCAGAAGAAAATCTGGATAAAACTGAATGTTTTTTTTCTCGACATACAAATGTCAAAAGTGGCCCATTCGCAGAGAACTGCTCGGCGTCCGAAAGCGGATTGGAGTGAGAGGGAGCTATGGCGCCGCGCGAGCTTGTGCACTATCGCTTTCGGACGCCCGCTTTCACATGCCCGCTCGCTGCAGAGCTCTCATATATATAGCGCATTTTCTCACAAACCTACGTGCAGTAATATGTTCAGAAATTCTACGTCACAACTACAACAACAATATATAAACAAAAACTGTATTAAATTTGACAGTCCACCCTATCACCACCTGGTACAGTGTCCACTGTATTTTAGAATACGGTCAGACTGTATTCAAATTTACAGTCGCACCTGACAATCTGGACTAGCGTTGCAATAGGGTATCCCTCTAGAGCGCGGAGCGGAACTAAGAAGAGCAAAAGCGGATACAGAGAGCGGTCGTGGGGGCAGGCGCGCGGGGGAGCGGCGGGTGCTAGGGGAGCCTCCCCGCCCGCCCCCACGACCGCTCTCTGTATCCGCTTTTGTTCTTCTTAGTTCCGCTCCGCGCTCTAGAGGGATACCCTATTCAAGCAAAGCTATAGAATTCTTTGCAAAGTTGCAACGAGTATAGTTTGCAATAAGAATAGTACAGCAGTGAGCATTCAGCAGATACAGACTCGTTCACGGTATGATTCGTTTGCTTACCGTCTTCGTCCCAGGCCCCTTCGGTCTGAATCGCGGACACACCGGCGCCGATCAGAAGATCTGCCGGCAGTTTGTATTCATCCGCATCGCTGTCCCGTTCCGCGCTGGGCAGCGCGACCAGAGTCTGGACCACGACCGCGGCGGCCACCAGCACGATTGTCAGGGACCTGTTCATTGCAACCCGCGGCTGTGCAACAGTGAGAAGACATGTTTTACTCTATTTGTCCCCTGA
The DNA here is from genome assembly GCF_000697945.3 of Frankliniella occidentalis. Taxonomy (NCBI): domain Eukaryota; kingdom Metazoa; phylum Arthropoda; class Insecta; order Thysanoptera; family Thripidae; genus Frankliniella; species Frankliniella occidentalis. The sequence continues at coordinate 57,657 of NW_026267397.1, read as the reverse complement.
CTCAGGGCGTCTCTGGGTGCTCGACCGGCAGAGCAAACCGAGACCCTGCCGAACGGAGTTGCGGCAACAGCAAAGCGTAGCTGACAATTACGTTTGGTGGAGGAGTTTGACCGTTTGTTATGCACTCCAATTTTTATCGTTTGATTCCTATTCCCCTCCGCTACAGCAAGTAATATATGGATCAAATTTTTCTGGGACAGGGTGGG
>NW_026267397.1:49712-57401 GCF_000697945.3 Frankliniella occidentalis | reverse complement strand
CCTCATGAGTACAAGTCGAGGGAAGGCAAACTCGGAAAGATCGATTACACAACAAAACAACCAAGCAAGGGTAAGGCGCCCTATGATAACCACTTTAAGAGCACGCTCTTCCTCTTTTCTTTCAACAAATCTCAACTTTACGTCAGAGCCGTACCATAAAAAATACATGGGTGTAGCAGAAGGTTCAAAGAAGATGGGGGGTCGTAATTTATCACTTAACCCATTTTTAGCGTTCTTTAAATAGTTAAAGATTTGACTTGTAACTTTTACTGTAACCCTTTCGGAATAAATTTTTAAATGTGTCGCACTTTTTTCTGCTGTTTGTAGGGTTAATATCGGACATATTTTAAAATCAATAACTCAAACTTTAAATATGAAAAATGTGTTTTTTACGTTGAGTAACTAACATTAATTCGTTCGTGTACTGATAAGTCACGGGCTTCCTGGGCTCAGGTAGAGTATTGCACACAAACCGCGTTCCTTCGAGAGACTTTGTTGTGGACACCCATCTACTTACTGTTGCGTATCTTGAGTCGAACTGAACGATCCAACAGCAAAGACTGGGAGGTTTTGTAGTAAGCTAGGATCACACGAACACCTGCATAATCTCGTAGGTCCACTCACTCCGCATTACTATCTGTTACGTCACTTTGTTATCATGTGAGAACTGATTCACTACCTCTTATGTTGAGGCTTGCATGGGTGCAATGGCTAACCCGGCAATGGCCGAATAAATACTATTGCACTGGAAAAACGACCCGGGTGGAAGGGCCTTCACTTATTCTGAAATGTTGCTGTGATTTAAATGTACCCACAACACTACACGGTAAAAAGAATGTCTTGAAATCCGAGGAAATTTCTTGGATTTCAAGATTGAGTGGATAATTTCAAGATTGGCCCTTGAAATCCCAGACTTTGTCTTGAAACGCGCAGCTTCCAAGGGAATTCCTTGGAATTTTCGTCTGGTATTCAAGGATTTCCCTTGAAGTATCTAGATCGTGCTTCAAGGAAAACCCTTGAATACCAGACGAAAACTCCAAGGCTTTCCCTTGGAAGCTGCGCGTTTCAAGACAAAGTCTGGGATTTCAAGGGCCAATCTTGAAATTATCCACTCAATCTTGAAATCCAAGAAATTTCCTCGGATTCCAAGACATTCTTTTTACCGTGTAGTGGACTAGGTAGATGTACGCCAGACCACGTCTCACGTAACAGGCTTCGTTTATTTTCGTCAACAATTACCCTAGCGAGTCAACGGTAAGAGCTAGAGCAATATTGACAACATTTTGGTGAACAGGGCTCTACTTTAAAGAGTTCCCTCTTCGGAATCCGTACAAAAATGTTTTCTAAAAACGTCATTTTATAGACCTGTTGTTCCTGGTTTTTGTTAAATCCAATTTTTAAGGCCGAATGCTCTGTATGAACGATAACTCGAGAACGAATAAAGCTAACGACTTTACAGGGTCGTTTGATACCATACAAAGACAGATCAAGTTCGAGAATGAGCAGTTTTGCTCAAAAATTGGATTTAAACAAATCAAAAACGACAGGCCCCAAAAAAGGCATTTGTAGTAAAAGAAAATTTTTGCGCTTGCCTAATGGGTAACTCATCAAAGTAAAAACCTATGGCCAAAAATGAAGTCCCCTTCGCTCCATCTCATACCGTTAAAACGCTGTAGGATATTTTTTGAGTCCCGTCAAAGTGTCTAATTCCGGACCAGCAGGGTAAATCCGGACACTGCTCTTTTGCATTTCTACAGCAAACTACACAATGTAGGTTCATAATTTAGATAGATACTTTTCCGGGATGCTCTGGAGATTTAGATAATTAGTAGTTTCACATCTTAGGGCCGCCCAGAGAAGTGCAACTTGAATAATAGGACCCGACTAGTACATACACTGTGAAGCGGTACTTCAATGCGTGTGCCGCATAGCACCAATGCTAAGCCACGGTCACTAGATACAGCTTTAACGTCACTACGCTGGAGTCGAAAATTTTAAATATCCTGCGGACTTTTGCGCGTAGTATTGACTGTATGGTATTTCACTCGATCTCTCACTTGCAAATCTTAGTTAAAAATGGACTAAATTTTCAATTTCGACAAAGTCCTGTGAGGTAAAGATTGTTGTACACATTCTTCTGGCCAATTTTGAGAAACCACTGTCCTTCTACTAAAATGGCACTGACTTTTGCAAAAGTTTCTTAACTTCTGAAATGGGCCAATTTTGCCACGAAAAATTTCAATATCACTCTGGTCTCGCAGTTATGGGTTAAGTTGGTGTGTACTGGCACGCACCTGCAGTGCAGTATTGGCATATCGACGTGTTCTACTGCCATTTAATAGCATGAATAGGGACTGTCCGAAATTGCCCCGACTTCGGGTTTAAATCCGGACGGGGTTTCAGAGGCTTGTGCAGGTGAACTGGCGCAAAGAAAATTTCCTCTTCAGATGGAAAATATGTATCTTGGCGACTAGTTTCTAGAATCCGCTGGAATTTTTCATACCCCTACCGGTTCTAGAAATGTTGAGGAAAACGGTCAAATTTGTCCGGAATATGACACTTTGACGGTCATGGTTTTTACAGTGAGTCTAGCACAGGGAGTCTTTCCTCCCATGGCACTCTCGCTTCCAGATTTCAGTCTCAGTACCTCTCATAGGAAGGCCACGATCTTAGCCTTGCCAGTCAGATAATCTAAGCAAGAAAGGAGGGGAAGAGAGGGGGGGTGATAGTGCGCTTGTCGCCTCGGCCAGGGCCGGAAAAACGTCAGAGACTGGCGGTCGCATTGGTGACTAGTGGCGTATACGTCACACACTCGCGTATGGCCAAATGGCAGAGTCAGATGTAGAAGGGCAGAACTGGCTTAAATCTGGATAGCGGCAGACCTAACTACCTACTCTATGTTCCAGTTCCCGCTCGTTGTAGGTCATAAAGCAGGGCACACCGATTTCGAATAGAAATACTCTACAGAACACTTCCAGACCTCATGAGTACAAGTCGAGGGAAGGCAAACTCGGAAAGATTAGGGATTTGAAGGTCGGAAAAATTACCGGAAAAATTGGAAAAAATTTCCGGAAAAGTTGGATACTTTTCCAAGCCATAAATTTCCAGGAATAATATGGAAAAATATTTTTCTGGTGGTTTTGAATTTGCTGAGTGACATATTTGATAGTGACAATGGTACAATGTGTAACGTGGTAATTTGTGTTTTCTGAATTATAGAGCAGCGTTATATGGATGTAATCAACATTTCTTTTTTTGAAGAATGTTCAAGTCAAAGTTTTTATCAAAGCAAAATATCAAATGCCAACCTGCACCCCGCTAAATCTAGATCTTTGTGATAAAGTAATCCAAATTTCTTCTATAATTCGTGTTTTGTGAAACCTTCTATTCATCGCTTTCATGGACATTGTGATTTTTTATCGCAATCAACCATGACACAATTCAGGAAGCATTACTGTTTTTCTCTAGATCCGATTTGTTCGACTCGTATGTGAGGGAAAATGACTTGACCGTACTTGAAAAAACCTTTCCTGTTTCAGAAAATAACATTGCGCTCTGTAGTGTTGTAATTTCCCACAGTGTTCCGAAAGATTTCGCACAGAATTTTGCGCGACACGTAGTGTGGAGCATAACCAGTACGCAGATCTAATTTGGATCACGTCACTCCCGTTATCTTGAAACTTTCGTTTCCCCGAATGACAGTGAGACTGCAACTCTGACTTCAGGATCGTTGCAACGAGTAAGTGAGGGAGGTAAAAAAATAAGTGGAATTTAACCCGCCCAGTGGAGTAGCAACTTTTCGTACCGGTCTTGTAAACTTGATTTGATGACCCAGTGGGCATGCATTGCCTATATGAAGGCCCAACGGATGGGTGTATTTTCGTACCCAAACTTGCTCTCGTACCCAAACCCTCTCTCGAAATTTGCACAGTGGGCATGTGATTCTCCTCTACCTGGTCGGCCCACGAGTTGTAAATTCACGCACTCACACATGGGAATTTCCACCGACAGCTTGGTAAATTTACCACCTGTGGGCAAGTAGAGGGGACGTTGCATGCCGACGCCAGGAAAAAAAACTTGTAATTTTTCTTGATTCTACTATTAAAATGATGACACGAGGTTCTGCACATTCAAAAAGAAACGGGGAGTTTACTAGACAGTAGATATTAGTCAGGACTTGTTACTTTAGAGCGAAGAGGGAAGAGGTCCGCGGCTCGAACTGAGGAACAACGTGGGTTGCTCACGCTGCTCTACCCGTGAGTTCACCGTACTCTAGTGGTCAAGGATGCGGCGCAGCAACCCAGAGATCAGAGGTTCGAGTCCAGGTAACAGCAAAGGTAAAAGAATTTGATTTAATGTGAGTTAATATATGTTAAAAGTGAACGTTCAGTTGGAAGGTTGGAGACCGGAACGGGAAAATCCGGCACGGGTAATAACTTTGCCCGGGGTTTGCGTTTTTCCCCGCCCATGGGCTTGGCAACCCCATACAACAAGCCCTGGGCAGGCAGGGTGTCTTTGCTTGCCCACGGTGGTAAAATTGCATGTTGGGCATGTGGAGTCGACCTAGCTCGCCCATGGGCGGGTAACTTTCATAGCCCCGTGGGCTTGTCGATCCACACTCCCACTGGTCGGGGAATTTTGCTCACCCTGGGCTTGATGTGTGAGGTTGCCAAGCCCACGGTAGGTAAAATCGCAAGTATTTTTTTAATAGTCATCCGACTGGTTTAGATCTGTTAGAGTCAAACAAGGGAAACCATGAACGCAAAATGAATTTTGTGCTAAGTGTGTGTTGAGGGTGATAAAGGGTTTTCCGTGGCGATAAAAGGTACATTTAAAACGCCCGCCGCACGACAAAAACGGCGGCTTGGTTTCCAAGCAGGTCCCGTGTTGAGCTCCCATAAGGGTGCTTGAAAATCAAGCAGCCGTTTTTGCGGTGCGCGCGCCCACTGTGAAGTAGTTACCGTGTCCGTCCCCATGACGCCGCCATAACCTCACGTACTCCTCCGCCGTCTTGGGACTCAAAGTCTGTAAATTGTGTCTGAAGGTTCCATTAAAATGCATAAAACCCGCTTCCACACACCGACTGCCCCGAGGCAAGCGCCCAATGTCCAGCCGATGTTACATTGAGTAGATGTCATTAGATAAAGATGTGTCCGGTATACAATTTAAATGTTCGGGCGATAGGTCGCTTACACTTTGTTTAAGTATGTCAGAAATAATAAAACAATTTATTTAAGAGCAAGTCTGTTAGTCTATCACAACGGTAAGCGGGTTTGTTGTGCATCCCTATCTCTTTATCTTTTCAAATCTCCAAAATATTAGACGTAACCAAGAGAGGGGTAGTTTTATCATGCCCATCTCGGTTACACTTCGTGTCAACAAGACTGCCGTGAGAAGGGGATAGTATTGGGTGCTTGCCTCGGGGCAGCCGGTTTGTGGAAGCGGGTTTTATGCGTTTTAAAGGATTATTGAGTTGATGTCATTAGATGAAGATGTGTCCGGAATACAATTTAAATGTTCGGGTGATAAGTCGCTTACACTATGTTTACGTAGGTCAGAAATAATAAAACAATTTTTTTAAGAGCAAGTCTGTTAGTCTAGCACAACGGTAAGCGGGTTTGTTGTGCATCCTTATCTATCTATCTTTTCAAATCTCCAAAATATGAGACATTACTAAGAGAGGGGTAGTTTTATCATGACCATCTTGGTTACACTTGGTGTCAACAAGACTGCCGTGACTAGGGGATAGTATTGAGCGCTTGCCTCGGGGCAGTCGGTGCGTGGAAGCGGGTTTTAGGCCCTTTCAGGGAATATTCATGCAATGTAAAGAGGTAAAAGTGTGTCTAGTATTGGGGTGGTTGTTTCCAGCGAGGAGCCGCTTACATTTTGGCAAAGCGGCACGGAAACCATTAAACAAGTCGTTTGTGAGTAACTCTATCCCTCTAGCTCAACGGTAAGCGAGTTTGAGTTGCAATCTTATTTCTTACTAGTTTTTTTGTTTTTTTTTGTTTTTGCTTTTAACAGCCGTTGTTTGATGAAGGGGTAGTGCTTCCTTTACCGTCTCGCTTACAAACTGTATGGTTGTTTAGGCGACCTTTCCGTGGTAATATTGCTCCCTGCAGTGAGCTACTACATGCTTGTAAGCGGGCTCTCAAAGGAAATAATCGAAAATTACTCTTTCAAGTCGCGATAGAAGCGGCCGACTTCTAAGATTCCGACAACTCTCTGCGGTTTTTGCTGACAAACCAATTTGATTTTGTTCTCGGAGGGTTTAGTTTTAGCTTAAGATTGATCTATGATGCTTGAAATCGCGTAATCTTTGTGTCGTAAGCGAACTAAGGTTTGCCTTCGATTTATTCCCGGCTGATTGTCTGCTCGGTGGACTTGTTGTGGCAGACGACGCAGACATAGGGGTTAGCTTGAATACCACTTTTATTCACAACAAAATTTTCGAGTTTTGTCGACGGTGTTTGCTGTTTGTCGACGCCGTTGTCGCTGCTCCACTACAATTTTTATTCGCAATGCCCTCAAACGCGTTCAACCTGGTTTCTTTGATTACCTCCTGACTCTGAGGTGGCAGCTACCGGCCATTGTTTACATGCCTACATGTAACCGTACCGGCCACCAGGTGGTGCCACTTTACAACGACCTCGGGCGCGCGGAGTATTGCCACCAGGGGGGTTCAATTCTTTCTGCGCTGATAGTACTCATTCTGCATCCCAGAACTCTAAATTGTTCTGTAATTTTATTTATATAGTAACAGCAGTCACACTGGTTTTACATTTACAATGTTGGCTGCAGTGCTCTATACAAGATGGAACTGTAGTTGCAGGTACAGTCTTCGAGCAGATATTTTAGTCTCACGAATCAATATCACTTTTGAGTAGAGAACTGTGCTTAAACATAACTCCAAAATATAAAAGTAATACACTTTGGGGTAATGCGATTCACCAAAGCAGTTATTTTCGGAGTTAGGTAACAGTTGAACGGTTGTTGTTTTCAAAGTGGAGAGAGCAAATGTGGTTTACAGATTCTGACTATTTATACGAGGTATTTAAAATATAAATCGACTTCATGGGTAAACGTAGGCCTATGCTCAGAGTGTTTTTTTAATTTTTACCTACAGTATTCCCTCGTCATGTTTTGTCGATTCTCGGTTCGATGGTGTTTTACGTTTCCTAGCCTAGGCGCGTGCTTCCGAGGGACAACCGCTGTTCTTTCCGCATTTCCGTCCAGCTGTCAATGTGTCTCTTGGCGGGGTTCAGCAGCAGGTGGGCTGCTACCCGGTTAAGAGTCACTGAATTAGAAGCAAAGGTCAGTTAATTATGACATCGAACAGGGACGGGAACGTGATTATACAGACAGGTTTACTGACGAAAAAATACCGACAAGCCTAAGGAACCCCTAACCCCAACAGTTGAATTATAAAGAAACTATAATGAAACTGTAGTTATACTAGTAGGCCGGCGCGCCGGGACCCGTGGCATGACACCAGGTTACCGCGGCCCCGGAGCTATCGCGTCGCAGTGGCTCAGTGTTTGAAAAAAAAAAAAAAAAGTGGTCAGCGTTCTGGGCTCCCAACTCCGAGGTCCAAGGTTCAACTCCCGCCAGCATCCAAGGTAAAACTAGGGTAACAACAATGAGGTAATATCTGTAAGGTAAATTAGCGAAGAGTAAGGAGGAAGAAGA
>NW_026267397.1:45294-49632 GCF_000697945.3 Frankliniella occidentalis | reverse complement strand
CCAAAACTGCAGTTTAACTGAACACTTTCCCAAATCTTTATATGTTATTTTCAGATAGACTGCAGTACAACTGTGGATGACCATAATTTCTTTGCAGTCCAATTATAAGCGTCTATAGTCAAAGTGCACCATACAATCTGCAGTTACTCTCTTCTTTGTTTGCAAAGAAAAATTACTTGTTCGGTTGCACTCCATCAACACTTTGTCAACAAGCACGATGTGCTCGTACTACTGTTTTAAAAAGAGACCAGCTACATTTTTCAAGTATAATGCGAAGTGCAGATCTTTCCACGCGGGAACATTTTTTGATGGGTTCCTAAGGGGTAACTCGGAAAAGTAGAACCCACGGACGAAATTTTCGTCCGTTTTTCTCTATCTTGTACCGTTGCGGCGCTGTGGGACATTTCTTGGCGAAAACAACGTGAAAAAGACAAAATGGCATAATTAAATCGTAAGAAAGGCTTCATGTCATAGAATTGTAAAAGGAGTAATACTTAAACCACTCATTACTGGTCGAACCACACCCTCTTTTGGGCTTAAGGGGCCCCAGATTATCTAGTATCACTAAAACGTTGATTTTTACATGACAATCTGTCAAAATTCGAACTTTTAATGAAAACCGTTATCGAACAGCAGAAGTTTCGTCTCCCTAATATAAGAGTAATACAAGGTAGATGTACGTCAGACCACGTCCCGCGTAACAGGCTTCGCGATATCTCACGAGACACTGTTACGCTGCGACGCGCCTGGTATACATCTACCTTGGCCTGCGGCACTGACACCCGAGTCAGGTAGTAGCAATATGTACACAAAGATACGGGCCTACAGCCCATCACTTCGACTAAGCATGCAGGGTTGTACATTTTATCGCTTATTTTCGTCAAAAATACCCTCTAGCGCCTCAGCGACTTGAGCTACACTGTAAAAAATGTTGGGAATTCTACTATACGCATGTATAGGAAATTTCCTATACATCGTATCGGAAGTGAAAATTCCTATAAATGTATAGGAATTTTCCCATTTGGGAAGAAACGTATGGGAAGAGTACGAGGTGTATAGGCAAATCTCCAGAAATGTATGGGAAAATTCCAATACGTGTCTGGTAGACATATTTTCCTTAATATGTATAGGAAATTTACTTGATGTTGACAATTTTCCTATACAATGTTCGGAATTTAAGAAACGGGTAAAGATATACACATCTGTCTACCTTACACATCTTGGTCTGCGCGGTCATTTTATGAGCTTATATCTGCCGCCTGACGCCACACCACACAGGGTTGGACACATTTAGAGTCTATATTGGTCTATTTAGCAGTTTAAACTCTGATAATCGAATTCCAAGTAAGGGCAGGAAGTAAAATTCAAAACTCGACAACAAAACATCTAAGAGTAAATCCCCAAAGGCGTGGGCTAGCCCCGGCACACCGCGCCGACACCTGGCTGACCCTCCGGGAATGGCCCAGCGAGGGGCGGCGCGCGGCTCTGGGATGACCCGGGGTTGGTGGGGCACGCCTCCCAACAAGTCGCCGTGGTCTAGTGGTCAGCGTGACGGGATCGCAAGCCAGAAGTCCGAGGTTCAACTCTGTATCCGGTAAAGTATTACAAAATTACATCAATGCTTACTCAAATGAAATTACCGGAAGGCGTTAGGAAGGCGACAAGGAAAGAGGGCAACGGCGGGGAAGTGGTTAAGAAAAAAAAAACTTTTTCTTTTTTGAAAGAGCATTGAGTGTATAGGAAAATTCCTATACATGTGTAGGGATAATGCCACACACACATAGTACTTATCCTACACGCGTATGGTAGAACTACCATACGCCTGTATGGGAAAATTCCCATACATGTATATGTGAATTGCTGCAGATACATTTATAGGAAATCTACTATACAAATTTTTTACAGTGTAGAGCAAAACGAACCCTTGAGCTAGAATGCTCATCTTCGAACTCGACCTGCCATTTTGTGGTACAAAACTACCCTGAAAATCCCAGGTCGCTGGCCTAATGCGTTCTCGAATTATCGTGGCGGACAGACACACAGACAGAAGTTTTTTTTTTCCGACCAGACAGAGTAATAGGCTTCGCTAATCGCTCAGCCAATGACCCCGACAAAAACAGGGGTCCGTAACTTAGCATATAAGGACCTCATAACGTTTTGTTAATCGTTAGTGTTAGTGTTGTTAGTGTTGTACCCGATAACTGATAACGCCTACTATGGCACTTAACAGATACGTAAATAACATATAACTTTTGTTTAAAAAAATAACTGTTATGGATTTATCAAATATTACTTTGATAAGTGTTCAAGTGTTATGTTCTATTTCATGCCTGTGCGATATAAGTCACTAAATAAAGGGAAGCCGCTTTCAACGTTAAATGAATTGGTTACATATATAACGTTAAGGGAATAACAGATTACTTATTTGTTACGTATCTAACTTAACTTAAAGTTTTATTTGCGACTTTGTTATATTTATTTAACAAACCGATCATGTTCGTTACGTTAAGTTACGGACCCCTGGACAAAAATGGGTCGAGAAGGCCCTGTTTCCCTATACCCTCTACTTAACTCGTCTCGAGTGTCAGCGCCGAAGGCCTAGCTACATGTGCGCCAGGCGCGTCGCAGCGTAACAGTGTTTCGTGAGATATCGCCAAGCCTGTTACGCGAGACGGGGTATGGCGTACATATAGCTAGTTAGCAGTCAAGTGACAGTACTTTTCCACAGAAATGGTAAGCTAAGCTTGAAATAAGTATTTTCAACAGTAAAGAAGAAAAAGTTTTCAATGCGACCAAGGAAGCAAAGCTGTGTATAAACATCAAAATCTTACAAAATAATATTGTTCACTCCATTTGTAAATTGATCTTTTCTAAAAAAAAAAGGGTTTGTAATCCAATGTCAGGCACTCAAAGAAGACATTGTCACATTTCCAAGAGCACAGCAGGGGAATGACGTGATCCCGTTTGTCCGAAACCTAACTATCTTTTATTCAGTTAAAATAGTAAGTTACATTTCAGTTATATTTCAATTTTATCAACTAGAAGCACATCACAATTACATAAATGGATTTAAATGGTCACATAGACACCTGAAGTTGAATTTTTTTCACAAGAGAAATTACAAGTGCACAATTATTTCAGCAGAAAATGACTGAACCACAAAAAGAGAGCAGCACCATAATTTACGGAAAGGTGACATTGACTTCGACACACGACGCGTGAAATGTCATATATTTCAAAAACAGTCAACCAGGAAGCAAGAGCCAGTGTTAAATTACGAACTATCTTCTGGGTCTGTACGGTGCATATGACATTTCATATTCCTTTTGTCACCCCTTTTGAACTGTTTGCCTATTTCACAAGTTAATCCAGTCTTCATTTTGGGACGCCATGGAGGATATTCTTTTGCTGCCTTTTGCATCAGACTTTCATTGTCTTCAGGGTGGAGGTTTTGAATATGTAACATAAGTCTATCATAATTGTTACCTTTGAGGGATTGCTTACATTCGGAACAGTAGAGGGTTCTCTTCGAGAAAGAAAATTCTGCCTTCCTTTTCCTTCTTGGCTTCACATGATTTTCTAATGGAACAAGATCCCGTTGGGCTGCACCGTGAAGTCGAACAAGATCCTGTTGGGCTGCACTTTGTAAAGGAACACTATTGTCTTTGGCAGAGCTATGTTTATCCTTCGGATAACGAACTTCACGAGGATGATTCCACCGTTGTGGTCAAATCGACCTTGCAGCAAGTCTTAGGATGTCTTAAAGTATTTTTTTCCGGGCCACTTTTTTGATCCCAGATTTTCACTCCACCCTAGTCAGTACCCCCTTGCGCACCGCCACACCCGCCGTCCAAAACGGGCGCCTCGGTAGCCTCTGCGCCCTCCGCGCCCTACGGGCTCCACCAACACCTAATAACCCTGCAGCCTGCAAGGCTGCCGCTGCTAGTGCATGCCCTCCACGGGCTACATGGGGACCTTCCTCCACCACGGCCTGCCGCGTGGTCTCCGCGCCCACGGGCCCCGCGCCACCGTCCACCCCGGCCTCTCTTATGATGAGGCTCAACCCGTAGACAAGACTATACGGGTGATTCTCAGGATACGGGCCGTTTAGATTCCGCGGCCCTTCACAACTATGTGATATGGTTTGAAAAGGTTTTCATACCATATAGATACTCGAAAGCACTCATACTACCTGGTGCAACACCAAAAACCTAAGAATACTGCAACAGTAGGTGACTAGAGCATTTTAAATGGTCAAAATGTGAACTCCAGTACGTTCCTAATGTCTGAGTTCATGCGGACTTTGCCGAATTCTGGACAATTTTAAGGGAATAAGGC
>NW_026267397.1:43753-44063 GCF_000697945.3 Frankliniella occidentalis | reverse complement strand
CTTACAAGTAATCGTCACTTCGACACTCACAATTTGGATGGGAGAGGGCACTTGTTGGTGTCCCATCACCATGGCAACAACGGGTGCCGGGTTGGTGGGCGGCAAGAAATGGTAAATTTGCCCCACGGCTTGCGCCACAGGAGCGCGGGCGGTGGGAGCAAAACTGGGGCCGGCGCAGTTGGGACCCTCACGCATGCCTATGAAATAAACATTACGTATGGCGTACATATAGCTAGTTAGCAGTCAAGTGACAGTACTTTTCCACAGAAATGGTAAGCTAAGCTTGAAATAAGTATTTTCAACAGTAAAG
>NW_026267397.1:36395-37273 GCF_000697945.3 Frankliniella occidentalis | reverse complement strand
AAAGGAGCAGCAAGAAAGAATCCCACATTCGGAATAGGGATTTCAACAAGTTCATTTTGACTTTCCCCACCTGCCGGAAGCAAGTTAAGGGTACAATGAAGGCTCTCATGGGAGAGTAAAGAGTGAGATCTGCTCAGTATTACTGTTGTTTTCCAGGCTGATGTTGTTGGAAAGACTGCAGAAGTATATTCCTCTTGTTTTCATTAGGACAACATTGATGGATGATATATTTATTCTGATTTGTTGGATTCTATGCAACTTAACTTTAATTCTGTTATTTTATTTTAAGTACCAGAATTTCTGCAGTAGTGCATTGTTCATTTTGTAACACCTCTTTTCTAGTAATTCCAGGCTCAAGTTAATGGCTTGTTGGTTGACCATGATCAAACTAAAGTTTTATTTGTTTCATCCTTTTAACTCTTACTAAGAAATCAACTTTACATCCACTAATAATTCATTTAAGCTTTTGTTAGCTGGATGGTGGATATGGTAGCATGCATCTGTGTGATATTACATATATTCGTTAGCCTTGGCATAGTTCTGTCATATCGTATTCTTGTTTTTTTTTTATGTGTCGAGTATTTCTCTGTTAGCGAGGCTCACATTGACAGCAACTGTCTGAATAGATGGTTTGCCTATCTGAAGTGTGCGAGAAGTAGTTGTAGTGGAACTGCCAAAGTGCTATGTGATCGTAATTTATTGAATCGTTTAAGCCGCCCTGACCATCCTGCAAATGTTCTACTCCCCTAGCTCTGCTCTCTAAGGAAAGATATAAATGCTAGACTAAGGGCTGGTGATCAAAGTGCTTTAGGTGAAATCATTGATCAAGAAGGGGAAGGCCTTATCTTCGTATCTTGAGTATCAGGCCCGGACTGGGG
>NW_026267397.1:22596-36130 GCF_000697945.3 Frankliniella occidentalis | reverse complement strand
TTTCCTGAGATTTCCCTGATTTCTAGACCCTTTCTCCCTAAAGATCCCTGAGGTTTAAGCACCGTCTCTGTTGAATTAGAGTGGCTAACAAATCCCCCCGGATTTAAGCGTGCCTGCCGAAACCCGTAGCCCTACTGTAGAACAAGATCGCGAGCGAAGCGAGCGCGAAAAAGTTTAGGTCAAAACACCCTACTTGGCCGTCAAAATGTGTGTTTGACCTGAGCAGTGAATACAATGCACTTCCGGGACCGTTCACAACAAATTTTCCTGACTTCTTCCATTTTTCCTGATTTTCCCCCTGATTTTCCTGACCGTTTTATCTTTTTCCGAGTTTTCCAGGTTTTCAAGGTTTCCAGAGTTGTGGCAACAATGATTCCCTTTGTCTCTTGTGCGCCAGGACGTTGCTGGGCAGCTGTGCAGCTGTCTGGCCTTTGCCCCGAGCCCTCGCAGCCACGCCCCTCGTGACCCCCAGCCACGCTTCGCGAGGCCCTCGGCCCCTATTGGCCCGTGCCCCCCGCGGATTTTCGCCGTTCCCCGCCCAGGCCAGTGTGAGCCTGCTTAGTATTACTGTTGTTACCCAGGCTGAGGATTTTAGTTATGGTCTCCAAGGCTAATCTACCATTGAAAGACGGAAAATGTTTAAATCTCTTTCATTGAAGTAAATTCACTGTCAGAAAAAAGCACAGGATTTTCACAGAAAAAAGTGCGTCAATTAATTACACAGCCTGTCTGTGTTCAATTCTGTGCGAAGCACGGAGCTACAACAGTATGTCAGTGCTCAATCCTGTGAAACCACAGAACTATCACATGAAAGTTCTGTGCTTTCACAATCACAGTAAAATAGTGTGACGAAAAATTAGTAATAAAAAGGCAGTAGTGGCGCTGGTCAATTATTGGGGCATGGGTCTTGGTTACAGCGTATACTGTCCAATTACCTAATGGGGGGGAATGCCCTGTTCGCAATCTTGGATGTTCTTCACGTTGAAAGTAGTGCGTATAATAGTTGTAAAGTGTTCTGTGATCTTTCATCGAACTACTGTTATCACTGTCTTATTCTCATTTCAGACGGACTTCAATCTGAACCATTCAAGAATGTAATCTCTGGGATGGACGTGAACCTAGGAGAAGCCTCTGCTGAAAATGAGCAGAGCAGAGAAAGCCGAATTTCCATATTGTCATTCTCAAGCCCTTATAAGCTTCCTAATTTGTTCTTTCGTCCTTTCAGATTTACCAGAAGCTTCATCCATTGGTTCATATCATGTTGAATCAAGCGGAAATGATCGTAAGTTCTCTGTTTCTTGTTCACTAAGGGCTTACTCTAACTCATTATTTTATTTTAGTTCTGCTACCTTCACTGTCAGGCGACTTCAGTGACTTAAAGTTTTCTGATCGAGATTCTGGTAAACGTGCTTGTGGCGAATTAAATTACTTCCCTTTTTTTAGCCCGCCCTTCTGCTTTTAAAAAAGCATTAAAGCGGGCTTATGCAACCGCTCTCGTGTCCGTCCGTCCGTCTGTCTGTCTGTCCGTCGTCCGTGTAAGAGGAAGGAGATGAGCTAGAGGTCTGCAAATTTCAGGGTATCTTAGGGGTCACTCCTGGACAACGAAACGCCTGGTGCAAATCCTAGCAACCACCCCTAAGGGGGTGAAAGGGGGTAACAGAGAAATAGGGGTTGGTCCAAAAAGTAGAAAAAAATATTTTTTTTATGGTCTCTTAATGGGTAACTCGTGAAAGTAGAGCCTTAAGGGCGAAAATTTTCTCCGTTTGACTCTATCTTGAACCGTTTGGGCGCTAGAGTGCTTTTTTCGACGAAAATACGGCGAAAATGACCACGTTGCACATAAAGACGTACAAGGAGGCGTCCAATCGTAAAATGTCAGAGGAAGTACCCCCCCAAAACAACACGTTCTGAATCAAGAACTACCCTCGCATTAGCCGTATCTTTTACTGTTTCGGCCCTAGAAGTGGATATATTGAAAACAATGGCAGAAAGTCAAGTTATGAGACTCTTTGACAAACAATACACAATCTAAAAACTGCGCGGGTTAATTTTTTTTAATATTTTTAAGCAAAGCAGAAGGGTGGGGTGTAGTCACGGTGCTGCCCCGTTACAGTCTTTTGTCATTTCCAAGGAGCAAATCTCTAGGGCCGCAGGCCCCCAGCCGAACGCTTTTGTTTACTCAAATATGCAAAGTAATTTACCGGTCACATTATATATTTGATTATGCACTTCAGTAAATCGCGAGACTGAAATGGTCGGGCCGAAGGCCCGACCATCGCCGCCGGTTGGCCAAGCAGGCCCGGCCCCTGCCGAACGGAGTTGCCGGCGCAGCGAAGTGGAGCTGGCAACTCCGTTTGGCGGAAGGGCGGGCCTGCTTGTTACTACTTTATTTTGTTGCGACAGTATTTAGATCTCCGTCATGTAAGCGCACTGCATGTAAGTGTATGTCTGCTAGAACTCATATACTTCATGCGTAGTAGTTCAGTATTTGAGTTATTACCGTATTTATTTGTAGTTTCCCCAAGTAATGGTATGGTCTAGTGTCCGGTCAGGTCAACTCCTGAACAAGCAGGTACGCCCTTCTGCCAAACAAAGTTGCCAGATTCGCTTCGCTGCGCCGGCAACTCCGTTCGGCAGGGGCCGGGCCTGCTTGGCCAACCGGCGGCGATGGTCGGGCCTGCGGAACGACAATTTCTGTCACGTTATTTGCTGAAGAACATAATCAAACGATATAACGGGCCTTCGGTCCGCAAAGTCCGTCGTCCTTAAAATCTGAAGAAGAAAGAGATGTAACGGTGAAGCACCGCGACTACAACCCGTTTGGCGGAAGGGCGGGCCTGCTTGTTAAGAATGACAATCTCCCCCAGGAGAGCAATCTCGATGATGCCAAGGAGGATGACGTGGGTGACTTAGGAGTAAATTCCTTAGACAATGATGAAAACAAGATGGTTCTTGGACCCCTTTCCAAGCCATTTTTATGGATCACTTTACCTTTAAATTTCAATGTCTCCTCACCGCCAACAACATCATCCCACATTTTACCCTCAATGATCTGGATGAAGAGACTTCACCCATCATTGCAGAGGTATGTGAGGTTTGCTCCATTAAACAACTCTTGTGCCACTCTTTGTGAAAGTTTATTATATCTATCTTATTGGCTGAGCGATTAGCGAAGCCTATTACTCCAGTGATGATCAAAAAGTTTCGCGTCTGTGTGTCTGTCTGTTTGTGTGTGTGTTTGTCTGTCATCACGATAACTAGAGAACGAGTTGAGCAAGCGACCTGGGATTTTCAGGGTCGTTTGGTGTTATAAAAAGACAGATCAAGTTCGAAGAAGAGCATTCTAGCTCAAAAATTAGATTTTAAAAAAATCAAAAAACAGGTCCCACAAATAATGTTTTTAAAAATAAATATCTTACAGTTTCCTAAGGGGTACCTCATCAAAGTAGCGTCTTTAGGGCGAAAACTTCGTCCGTTTGCCTCTATCTTTAACGATTTAAGCGCCACAGGGAGTTTTTGACGAAAATCAGCGAAACAATGTACAACCCTGCATTCTTAGTCGAAGTGACGGGAAGTTGACGGGCCAAAGGCCCGTATCTTTGTGTACATTTTTGCGCTTCCCGACTCGGGTGTCAGCGCCGCAGGCCTAGGTAGATGTATGCCAGGCGCGTCGCAGCGTAACAGTGTTTCGTGAGATATCGCGAAGCCTGTTACGCGAGACGTGGTCTGGCGTACATCTACCTAGTTGTAGTTCCCAGACAGAACCACAGCAGAGACAGTAGCACGTTTGCAGTCATTTTCATACAACGATGATGATATTGGCATGCAACTCTTCATCCTCAATAGTCATGATCATAAATGTGTGCCTGTTAAACCTACACTAAAAGTTTTTGGTGGTAGTGTTTTATCAATGTTGCAAAGAATTTGTTCTGTTATTCCTAAGAAGCTAGACAGTAACACCCTCTCTACAGGATCACGTCACTGATAAATTCAAGTCATGGATATTAGGGCGCGTTTTCGTGTTGTTTGACAGCGACCTCTTCAACGTGAATATCAAACAACACAAGGACTGTATAAAAGTGGAGGTATTTGTTCCGATTTGGTCGTGTTCTGTAGGCTTCCGCATAGTATTGTTTCTAGTTTCACCTTCATGAATAATGTCTACCTTCATTTCCACTTCACCTCAACAGAAATTGCCCAAGAAGTTGCGAAGGAGTGCAGCTCTTTCAAATATGATGATATTACAATGTCAATCACTCTAGGTGCTCCTTCACTACCACCCTCTCTTGCAGAATTGATCAGTTTGAAGAGATAAGTTCCAACTAGCTCAGACAGCGACTGATACTGCATCATGTACTGTGACGTCTGCTAATACTGCGTTATGTGATGTGCCCTTCAATAAAATGCATCATGGACAACTAAATTTGTCCTCTTGCACTTGCAGTTCCATCAAAGGGCACGTGGACTGGCTATGAAACTGCGGAAATCCTGAAAGTGTGCATCAAGCACAAAGACCAACTCAGAAGCTCAATTCATAAGGTCATCAGCACAGGCTGGGCAGCGGTTGTTGTTAATACAACAACGCAGTGCATTTAATTGTGTAAATAAAGTTCACGAGCGTAAATTCATCTCAGTTGCCATGCGCGCGGCGGCAATACCCAGCGCGCCGCGAATCCTGCAGCATATGTATAGTATATAAAGATATAGATGGGGCAAGAGAGTTCCTGGCTGAAGCCAAAATGACAGGTTGGCGCATGCGCAGACGCCTCCCGCCTCCCCTACCAGCCCGCCTTACCCCCGAAGCCGCCTGTGGAGGGGGGAGGCAGTATGAGAATTCGTTTTTGTGGTTTTTAGCCCGCCCTTCTGCTTTGAAAAAGCTATCCAAACTTATGCAAACGACCTCGTGTCTGTGTGTATGTCTGTGTGTCTGTCTGTGTGTCTGTTCCACTAGAAGGGGATGTGCTAGAGACTTCAAATTTTCAGGGTATCTTAAAGTTCACTCCTAGAAAACGAAACGCCTACGGCAAATCCTGGCAACCAACCCTAAGGGGCTGAAAGGGGGTATCAAAGAAAAGGGGGTAGGTAAAAAGTCAGAAAAAAATATTTTTTTTATGGTCTCTTAATGGGTAACTCGTGAAAGTAGAGCCTTAAGGGCGAAAATTTTCTCCGTTTGACTCTATCTTGAACCGTTTGGGCGCTAGAGTGCTTTTTTCGACGAAAATACGGCGAAAATGACCACGTTGCACATAAAGACGTACAAGGAGGCGTCCAATCGTAAAATGTCAGAGGAAGTACCCCCCCAAAACAACACGTTCTGAATCAAGAACTACCCTCGCATTAGCCGTATCTTTTACTGTTTCGGCCCTAGAAGTGGATATATTGAAAACAATGGCAGAAAGTCAAGTTATGAGACTCTTTGACAAACAATACACAATCTAAAAACTGCGCGGGTTAATTTTTTTTAATATTTTTAAGCAAAGCAGAAGGGTGGGGTGTAGTCACGGTGCTGCCCCGTTACAGTCTTTTGTCATTTCCAAGGAGCAAATCTCTAGGGCCGCAGGCCCCCAGCCGAACGCTTTTGTTTACTCAAATATGCAAAGTAATTTACCGGTCACATTATATATTTGATTATGCACTTCAGTAAATCGCGAGACTGAAATGGTCGGGCCGAAGGCCCGACCATCGCCGCCGGTTGGCCAAGCAGGCCCGGCCCCTGCCGAACGGAGTTGCCGGCGCAGCGAAGCGAAGCTGGCAACTTCGTTTGGCAGAAGGGCGGGCCTGCTTGTTTCAACGATGTAAACCTTTGGCGCGGCACAGCACGGCTCGGTAGGGTCATGTTGGCTTCACCGCTCTGCATGGGCTCGCATAGGCGATGCCCCATCTATGTCTTTGTGTACTATATTTATGTCCTGAAGCGTTTACGTTCGGGAGTGGGCGCGGAAGCAGCAGCCGTTCGGCCGGAGCCGAAGGGCCGCTGCCAGCGCACCGCTCCGGGCGCCTCACGCCCGACCGAAGCGACCGGCGCACTGGGCCAGCTCCGGGCCAGCGCGACCTTTCTCGATCTCACTCGCTCCCTTGTCTTCAAGTAACTAGGTAGATGTAGGCCAGACCACGTCTCGCGTAACAGGCTTCACGATATCTCACGAAATACTGTTACGCTGCGACGCGCCTGGCATACATCTACCTAGGCCTGCAGCGCTGACACCCGAGTCGGGTAGCGCAAAGATGTACACAAAGATACGGGCCTTCGGCCCGTCAACTTCCCCTCACTTCGACTAAGCATGCAGGGTTGTACATATTTTAGCTTGTTAGCAGATGATACCTTACAACCTTACACCTAAACTATCTAAACATAACTTTTACATGAGTAATGTAAGGTGTCATTGCTTTAACTCCCGATTAAGAAATATTAAAGAGAACGTATAAGAAGCTCTCCTATATTGCGCTAGGCGGGGTCGTGAGGCGGCTGACTGAGGCGTCGCGTCAAGCGCGCCGAGCCGACCGGAGCCGAGCGGAGCCCAAACCCCAAGCCGAGTCGGCCGCGCTAGTCCCGCGGCTAGTTCTCCCCCTCCCTCGCACCGCTGGAGCCCCCGCACTGCCAACTTCCCTTCCTCCCTTCCCCACAAGTGTAAATACATAAATATTATTGACTGGAATAGAATAAATCTTGACAAGGTATCATCTGCTTTCACGATACGTTTTTGGTCGGAACTTTTTTGCGTCAAAAACTCCCTGTGGCGCCTAAATGGTTAAAGATAGAGCCAGACGGACGAAATTTTCGCCCAGGGGGCTATACTTTGATGAGGTTCCCCTTAGGACACTGTAAAAAAAATTGTCATAAAACATTATTAGAAGGACCTGTGGTTTTTGATTTTTTTTAAAATCCAATTTTTGAGCTAGAATGCTCTTCTTCGGACTTGATCTGTCTTTTTATGACACAAAACGACCCTGAAAATCCCAGGTCACTAGCTCAATTCGTTCTTCAGTTATCGTGCGTACAGACAGACAGACGCGAAACTTTTTGATCATCACTGGAGTAATAGACTTCGCTAATCGCTCAGCCAACAACCATTTTCTGCTCCGGACACCTTGGCTGCAGTTTGTGCATCAGAAAGTAAGTAAATATACACAGTGTTCCTCAGTGTAACCCCTGTGTGCTATCTGACCTTTACCTAAGCCCTAAGAACGCAATAGCAAAGCTAGTCCAGATTGGCTCCAGATTGACAGTGTTCCTCAGTGTAACCCCTGTGTGCTATCTGACCTTTACCTAAGCCCTAAGAACGCAATAGCAAAGCTAGTCACTAAATTAATGCATATATCACGAGAGCAAGTAGTCGTGAAACTTAGAGGTCTATTCTTAGTCAAATCAGCACCGGCCACGTGCTATTCTAGTCAACAACTTTAGTCGCACCATTGTTAGTTTCACAACATCTTCTGCTTCGCTTTTTGTAGGTATAATCGCAGCTTTCCTTGCCAAATTTAGTGTCAGTGAATCGGCGTTGTGCCTGCGAGTGTCTGTGCAAATTGCTGTGTCGATCGGTTGCGCGGTTCGCGAGTTATTAGTGATTTTCTGTTTAGTCCTTTGTCCCACACGCTGAGAGTCATCGAGATTGCGCAGCTGAGGGCCCCGGCCGACGGGGCCCACTCGACAAGCCCCAGAATTTTACGGCGCAGCCCAGCGTCCCCACCGCAGGTGCCCCTCTGGCAATCGGATTACAGTGTTTCGGCGTTGAGTGTGGTGTCCAAGTGAGAAGTGCAGCACTGTGAAAAATTACGTCGGAATATTACAAAAATTTTGTAAACTTAAATTATAATTTAAATTGTAAATTTACCAGAGCACATTTTTTACTCGCCAATCGATTTGAATTCGATACGTGCTGCATGTATTTTTACGATTACAAATTGTAATTTTACAGTAACTTGCGTTAAGGAAAATTTTGCTGTAAACCTTACCTACTATTTTTCACAGTGAACGTCCAAGTGGTCACAGTACTATCCTGGTGGTCAACGCCCCGTCCATATCTGCACTGCAGGTGCTGTTCAAGTGTCTTCGAGCGGAGTTTTTAGCGCCCAACACTCACAAAAAATTTTTCTTGCCGCAACCGAAATCTACTTGAGCCAAGAATATTTTATTCTTGTCACTCCTACAAGAATTCGTATTCTTGGCCCAAGAATAATTTTTTCTTGTGTCAATCTTCCATAAAAATCTTACTTCAAGAATTATTTTCTTATCCCAAGAATATCTAGTCTTGGCTGTAATAAGTTAAATAGTGCCCCCGGAGACAGTCGTGAACTCTCTCTCACAGTGGGTTATGACGGTAGTGTTAGCCGGTTCGATTCTCCTTAATGCAACTTACGTCTTTAATTGGCACTGCCGGGAATCGAACCCTGATCGTGTCAACTCAGCGCTAAAGCCTAAGCAGTAACCGTTTGAGCTATGAAGCCACATGCGTGACCTTGTCCCCAGCGCTGCCTCTGTACCTCAGGTAGCCCGGTCCTCTCGCGCGCTCCATCCTAATCCGCCCGTCCCCCCTCCACCCACGCCCGCCCGGCCTAGTTACATGTTTCTTTCGCACAAGCATATTGTTTTCTTGGGCTTAAGCAGAATGTTTCAAGAATATTTTCTTCTTGTGGGAAGAAAACCATGTTTCTTCGAACAAGAAAAATCGCCTTAACTCGAGAAAATTATTATCATCCCAAGTAAGATTGAGTCAAGAATATTTTTGGGATTGGGGCAAGAAAACATTTTTGTGAGTGAAGGTGCCCTGGTGCAGTGTGCGAGAAGGTGTGGTGTCCAATCCATCTAAGTCAGCACTTTCAGTGCCAGCCCCATTGCGTACACTCGTCGCCCCAATGCAAGAAAGTCCGTTGTATGACGGTCACCCAGAGAATGTCCGATCTACAAATGTTCGATCTGCATTAGCCCGGCTGGAGAACATCCGAAGCAACATTTTTGACTTTTGAGTTGGTGCCATTTTATGTAACTTAGCGAGATACCTCTAGCTCATCTCCTTCCTCTTACACGCACGATGGACGGACGGACGTTGCATAAGCCCGCTTTAATGTTTTTTTTTGAAAGCAGAAGGGTGGGCTGAAAACCCACATATTTTCAGTTGATTTTTTCCCAGTTTTACAACTTTTTAGGGGTTTATAATTCTGAAATGACCTATATATCGCAAAAATTTCCTCTCTGAATTAAATTTTAAAAAGAAAATAAAATTTATTGGTATGAGTAACATGTTGTTTCTTTTTTACGTGTTTTTCCCATCATTTTGAGAAATATCACCATTACCACCAAGATTCCCTTCTGTCACATGTCTAAAACATCAATACCTTAGAAGAGTACCACAAGTTTAGCCGAAATCCAAATTTTCAGATAGCTCAGTCACCGATCACTATTGAATCCCGCGTTCGGAGCGTTTCCGCCCCTTGTAGACCCATTTGAACGGACCGCAGACCGCCAGGGTCATGACGTTTTTTCTCTGGCGCGTTATGGGAACTAGCAACGCTGCAGAGGGGGCGGCGAGCTTATTTACAATCCCTTGGCGATTCAGCACCTTACGGCAAATTCGGATGTACGCAGCCTAGACAGCGGCCTGCCGGTTTGGAGGACAAACGTTAGGTTGGGTTAGGTTAGGTTAGTTTAGGTTGTCTGCGTGGGTACGATCAAAATAGGGCTACAGAGTCCTCAAAGCCGCTGCCCGCTGCCTAGGCTGCGTGCATCTGAATTTGCCGTAAGGTGCTGAATCGCCAAGGGATTGTAAATAAGCGGCCGGCTTGACTCATCCGAGGGGGCCACCAGCCACCATGCACTCGCGTAATCATATTAGCGCGTCCTAACAACAACGTTCTATCTACAGCGCGTCATTTTCAAAAGGTCCTATCCACAGCGAGTCATTTTCACAATGTCCTATCTACAAAGGCTCGTTTTCACTATGTTCTAACTAACATTTTTGACCAAAATGAGTTCCTGGTTGGCTCTGCGTTGTCCCTGGGTTGTCTCTAGGTTGGCTCCAGGTTGGCTATAGGTTGGCTCAAGATTCGCTCTAGGTTGGCTCCAGATTGGCTCCAGATTGGCTCCAAAACGTATCTAAAGTGTCCCCGGTAAGGCCACCCGATGGCTCTGAAATGGCTCCCCGTCGTCCAGGTGCCAGCCTATGTTTGGCTCCATGGCGGCTGCGGAATGGCTCTTTCCATCATTAAGTTACCCATTGCAGAGCCATTCGCGATGGCTACGCAGGGTACCGGCTACGCCTCGGCTACGCAAAAGCTGGAGACAGATCACAGTGAGCCTCCGCGATGTGTTGAGAAGGGCTACGACGGAGCCATTCTAGACCCATGCCCTGCTAAGGCCGACTTTTAGTGTACGGGATAATATGTCAAACTATCTTGCTCCATTATTTAAATTCCAAGAAAAGGGGGTGTCCATCACTGGGCAGATGCATCACTTAAGGTGTCTATCATTGGGCATCTTACCAAACCCATGAATGGTTTTAGTGCTGTTTCGCGAATATTCCGTGGTTGTGTGATGAATAATTTCGTTGTTATTCAGGTGCGTCTAGCTGATATTTCTTTGTTGGCAGCGCCACGAAATGTCAGCGGAAAATATTTATACAGAGGTAGACGGGAGGTTCAGTGGCTCTATCTCATTTTAATGGCAACAAGCCGTCCAGTACCGTTTTCATTTTCAAAACTCTGCTAGATCGATTGCTTCTTCGCCGGTCGCTTGTAATGGTCAGTCCGTGCCTCGTGGGCAGACACCATGAGTACGCATGTATAATGGATTGCACTTTACTTCATTTTAATACGCTTTACAATCAGTTTCCTCTCACTACAATTAAGCTTTAGTGAGGTCGGTTGCCCTTTTGTTTATTTGGCCTGTTTGGGTCCTTGCCACCTCCTGCGCCAATTTTGGCATACGAGACTGGGAACTTTGATTTAGCAGGAGGATTGGTTCCCCGTGGAGAATGGCCGCTGAATGCTGGTGGGTTTGATTTCGGGGGGCTGCCACTGCCACCACTAGCCGGCGCCGACTGCACGTACTGTAAATAAATAAGTACATTTAATCGAACAACATTGCGCAGCCATTCGTTGAGCACTGTAAACAGCAGCCAATAAAATGAAACAGTGTTTGATACTATTTAGTAAGAGAATCCTTATACGTGCTAACAAAATGTTTCGTCTTACTAACGAAATTTGTTTTAAGTTATTATTTTTTTTTACGCTATGTTATTTTTTTTTACGCTATGTACATTAATTTTGCTTAAGTTGTCATGATTGGCTGTGCGATGGCGAAGCCTCCAGTGACCAAAACGTTTCGAGTCTGTCTGTAATCACGATGACTTGTGAAGGGTTTGAAGAAGTGATCTGAAATTTTCAGTCGTTTTGTATCATTAAAGATCATATTATGTTCAATCAAATGTCAGCATTCTGGCTTAATCATTGGCCTGTCAAAAATGAAAAGCAAAAGCCCCATTCTTTATGATTAATAGTATTGCATGTCAGTACGAGGAAAACTGGTAATTGTTTACTTGAGTGACTCCTCGCCCAGGAGTCGTAAGAGTAGAGTCCAAAGACCAAAATTTCGTCTATCTGTAACCATTTGGGCGCTAGAGAGAGCTTACTCCACGGAAATGACCCTAATACATATACATGATTTTCCTCGGATATTCGATGGTCTCCGTTTGGGTAACTCGTCAAAATAAAACCCTATGGACCCAAATTTGTGACTTTTGAGGCCAAAGGTCTTCACAACTTTGTCTTTTGGCCGACTCGGGTGTCAGCGCCGCAGGCCTAGGTTGGTAGGTATGCCAGGCGCGTCGCTTCGTAACAGTGTTTCGTGGGATATCGCTAAGCTTTTTACGCGAGACGTGGTCTGCCGTACATATACCTAGTATTTACTGACATTCGTAATTTAAGAGTGCACCGATATTCAGGAATACTCAACTTCTGATATTCACGGGTCATGAAACTTGTGAGTTCTGGACCTGGACCCCCCGGTGTAGCTGACAACTTTGTCTAGCTGAAGGACGGTTCCGCTTTGCAAGGTTAGAGAACTGGCATGGGGGCCGATCTTCCACGCCGCTGCGTGTTGCAACGTGCAACTTCCGTCTAAGACAACTTTCACAAAGTAGGAAAACTGCTTTACAATGTATAATGTCTTCTTATATGCAGCACATAAAGAAGTGTCGAAAACAGTCAGGAAGTGGAGCTGTGGACGCCCAAAGTTGTCGCGGAACCAGCGCGTCTTAGCGCCACCACCTCCTGGCAAGATCTTAGCCGAACCAGAAGTGTTTTTAAACGAACCCGTTTCTACCAGACACCGCGGCGCAGGGGGGAGAGGCGGGAGATCGTTCAACACCACCTGTTGTATTTTGAGCCGCTTCTGCGTAACAGCCCAACAATGAACACCTTGCTCTCGGTAGTCCGCTCCAAGCGCGCGTGGCGCCCTCGTGAAAAATATTGTAAAAAGACACCATGCAAAAAGACACGTCAACAATTTAAAGAATGCTTTGCGTGCCTTTAAAGTTCTTAAAACACCTAAAGCAACTAAATTTCCCCAACCATGGGTTCGTTTCACAGTTAACAAGAATTGGTAACGTTTTTTATCTTCTTATTCCGAGCACACTGTTTATTGATAACTATAGCAGTTTGACATTAAATATGCCCCCAACAGTACAGTATTTTCGTTATTTTTGAATTAATTCGAGGAGATAGAAAAATAAAGAATACACTTCCGGAACGGCTAAAATCTTGCCCATAGGCGGTGGCACTTCGACGCGCTGGCTACAGACTGTTTTTCAACATTTTTTATATGCGGCAAATCAGTAGGCGTTGCAGATTCTGAAACAGTTTTACTTATTGTAAGTTTTCTTGGACGGGACGTTACATGTTGCAACGCGCAGCGCCGAAGCAGATCCGGCTCCAATGCCAGTTCTCAATCTTACCCGTACAGAAAAAAGGAGATCTAGAATGTCTCCAGCCGAGACAACTTAGAGACAGATTGAAGACAACATGCAGACTGCTACGAGACATTCTGGAGATAAAATTGGAGTCACCCGGGAGTCACCGTAGAGCTGTGTAGGAGACATCCTAGAGTCATCGGCGGTGTCTCGTAGGTGTATCCATAAAGTCTCGAAAAGGAGTCTGCCTCGAGGCAATGCCGAGACATTTCTCCGGAGACACCGTAGAGCAATTTTCGAGACGTCGTACTGGAGACATTCTGGAGTCATGTCCGGAGACATTTTGACGTCAGAGGCGAGACCTGTGGGAGGCACCGTGGAGACATTCTAGAGACAGCGCGCAGCAGAAATCAGTGAAAACGAAACGGGCGGGCGCGCCGCAGCGCGCCGCCAGTCCGACTCGAACCGAGAACTTCTCGCACCGGAGTCGGGTGCTGTATCCACTAGGCCACAGTGAACACATGAGGGGCGCGAGGCGGAACACCGAGCAGTAGCGGTGACTGGCGGACGAGGCACCTCGGAGACACAGGCTGGTCAGCTACTGCTCGGTGTTCCGCCTCGCTCCCCTCATG
>NW_026267397.1:14131-22431 GCF_000697945.3 Frankliniella occidentalis | reverse complement strand
CAGAATGTCTCGTAGCAGTCTGCATGTTGTCTTCAATCTGTCTCTAAGTTGTCTCGGCTGGAGACATTCTAGATCTCCTTTTTTCTGTACGGGTAGGTCGTACTATCATGGCTTCACTGTAATTTGGGGGTGTCTCAAATGTATGCGCCAGAAGGCGTATGCTACAGGATTCCGAGCGACATTTAGCGTGTACTTTTGAGACATCTTTTGGTGACATGAAAGCCCTTAATACTCCCACAGCACAGCCCCTGCTTAGAGCATGCAGGTGTGAGGGTGTAAAGGCCGTGAGCGCTTCTCAGAGTGTATCTGTCAAAGGGCCTCCGTTGTGCTGCGGGAATGGTATGGGTAAAGATGTCTGCGATCCTGCGATCCACACTCCAAAAGATGACGCAAAAGTATACGCCAAATGTTAGTCGGGCTTCTGTGACATGCTCCTTTTGGCATGGGACGCCCCAAATTACAGTGCAGACGCTCAATTTGGAACGTCGATGACACATCGACTTTCCTCGTGAAATAGGTCTGTAAAACGAGCAGCTCTCGTCATAGGGTCTAAAGAGCCCACAACCTTAGCTTGATTAACGGATTCGAAAAAAAAACAGTTTGAAGGTGGCCTATTTCGGCAGCGGTCAAAGAGAATACATTTGAACCTTGCCCCACGGTACCTATTCTGAATAATGTATATTCACGAAGAACTAGAAATGCCGTCCACGTTCCGGAGTTATTCGTCTATAAGAAAAAGTTGTAGCAAAGAACCTTAACGCGAGAATTTGTAAGTGCTAATTTACTATGGTGTACATGCCATGCCATGTACACTGCGATGAATCAGTGATCATCAATGATTGCTGAAATCTTAGCAAACGATGTACCCTGTTTTGTTTCCAGAAAAACAGGTTGTTTGTCAGGACAGTGCAATTCGAAAGGGATGCATCAATACAGTATTTCTTACCGCCACGCAGATGGCCACAACAAAGGCCCACAAGACACCCCAAGAGAACTTCATAGTACTGTGTTCACTGCAGACTTTCTGTAGAAGTGCGACTTCTTATACCTACACATCCTACCCTCGTGACCGAGACACAATCCCTCGTGAGCCAGATAGAAAGGTCGGGGACATTATTTTTGGTCGGCGTGCCACGCTACAGAGTTCTGAAAACAAGCGAGGCCCGCTCTTCCGCGAAACCATGTAGCCAGCTCTGCTTCGCTCCACCGGCAACTTGGTTCAGCAGGAAGCGGGCCTCGCTTGGCCTGCCGGCGGCGTTTGGTACGGGACTTCAGCCCGTCCCTTCGGATGTTTGCGTATAATGATGTATAAGATTGCATTACTGGTGAGAACTCGGTTCGAACCACCTTTCTGTCAGGTACATTTGATTCACTAAGTAAAAAAAAACGTAACAACTAAAGCATTCTCTCAATACGCCGTACATCGTTTACTGTTTGTGCCGCAGTTTGTAGAAGGATAGTATTATAAACACAAGCTCTGGTGTGAACAAGCCGAGTAACGTTATATACGCCACACGCCACACCGGCCTCTAGTGGTCTCTCTAAGCCTCTGAACGTTATATGTACCAGCTCCTATTGGTGCCGATATCCCTCCATACGTTACGTGCCGCAGCAGGTCCCCAAGCTCCTGTCCTGGGGCACTTATTTTTTTTTTTTCAAAAATAAACACACCAGCTGGTGTCTTTAAGCATGCAAAAAGTATACGCCCCAGTTGAACGATTTTCACCCTTTTTCACGAGATGTACACTGCGTTATGTTTTTGTTACGAACGAGGGAGGTTTTATAGTGTTCTTTTCACGTTTTCCGCATAATACCCACACAATACCCTCATTCTTTTGTGTTGTCACCAGATTTGAATAACGTACAGATATAAGTTTCAAAAATGTCCGTGTATGTTACTTGACCACAAATTTTTCATCATCGTTTGTCTTTTATTTACGGTTGCGCGCGTCTAAGTCGTTACTTCACTTTTCGCTTCGTCCACTGTGTTGTGTCAGTGCCGATTGTGCGGTAAATAAATAAACTATCTTGAAAAAGTATCGCCGAATCAGACTAATGGTAATAGTGAATGCTTTTCTTATGTGTAATAATCTTCTACTGAAGGAGTACCTGTTTTAAGTAATGGTGGAACAAATCTTTGCATACGAAAGTTTACTGTCCCACCATTGTTATAGGTTAGAGTTATCTCCTTAATTTGCCCTGTTTTGTCTTTTACAGACATCATGCCTTCAATCTTCCTTGGATAGAAGTTTGATACGGTTGAAGCTCTCCTTCTGGCTAAAAAGAGCTGTGAAGCTGAGCAGTATGTTCCCTACGTTATCAAAAACTCAAAATCAGCAACAACAACACATAATAAACAGCAAGTTTGTGAAGGAAACAGAATGCCAGAAAAAATGAGATGGATAGAGGTGGCATTTGATTGCAAGCACAATGGCAAGGTGCGCTTCCATGAGCACAAGGAGGGGACTGCAATGCGCCCTAGTCAGAGGTATAAATGTTATTAATAAATTAGTTTCAAACTTGTCTCTGTCATGGCTAAATGGCTGTAATAACTGCATTTGGACCCCCTTGTATGCTCAGCACGTTCAAAATAGACTGTCCTGCTCAGTACACCATTTGCTATAATTTGGAGCAGCGAAAATTCAGTGTGACAAAACTTGAGGAAAAGCATCCTGTGCATCCACGGGACCCAAAGAAATTGGGAAGGTATCCCGAGTACCGCAGCGTTTTAATGGAAACCCAATTGGAAGTGAACGATCTGCAGGACAAGGAGGTGAAAACTTCTGTACTCAAGGGATTAGTTATGTCAAAAGGATATCAAGTAAATTCATAGGATATTCAGAATTTAAGGTTTGTTGAGCTCTTACTCTTACAATCATCCTTGAATTTTTAAACAAATTTTAAGTTGTTAAAGGAAGAGGTGGAGGTACATATGTTTCTTAGGTGATTCTTTCTTCTTTTCTTACAGAAATAAGTGGATTGCCACAAGAGCTGGCTCTGAAAAGAAATCATCGGTTGAGGCATTATTAGATGTACTTGAAAATTTGAAAGATGAGGATCCTGGTTCAATTGTGGTCATTACTCATAATACAGACACTTACATTCTTCCAGACTTCTGAAATGCGCATATATCGCTTGAGAAGTTCCCTGAAGTTCTAATCATGGATACGACCCTTTAGTGGTTTTTTCTGCAGTTGATTCCTTTGGTGAAGGTCGCATTGTAGGTATTGTTTGATCATCTCTGAAAAAAAAAGTTGTCACTGCATCTCTGGAAGCTTTAACAGAAGGATTTCCAAACCTTGCTGAAAAGGTGGTTACTGTTTTCATAGATGAAGACAAGAGTGAGTTGGCAGCAATCGGAAGAATTCTCCCCGAGGGGGAAACGACTAAGGTAATCCGGCTGACAGCCGATAGGTAATCCGGCAGGGGTAATCCGAGGAAATTCTAAAAAATCCGTGGTAATCCGGGGGAATTTTGAGGTAATCCGGGAAAATTTTGCGGGTAATCCGGGGTAATCCTAGAGAAAACGCAACGTAATCCGGAGGACACTCCGGAGGTAATCCGGGTAATCTGTAATCCGGCTGACACAAAGTTTAACAGTCGTTTCCCCCTCGATTCTCCCTAATGCAGAACAGCCGGTCGCAGGTCGCGTCTTAAAAAAAATGTTTCAGGGGCGAGTTGGCACGAACATAAGGGTGATTTTTTTGATGGACCGGGGTCGAGTTAGGTCCAGGGCGAGTTAATGCCGGGGGCGAGTTAACTGGGACGAGTTGTCCGTCTCTCTTCTCCCCATGGGAACAGTCACATCGAGTCGATGAGGAGACAAAGTAAGCAAAATACATGGAGTCGACGTGGACCATGGACTTGACCTTCGAGTACCAAACGGAACTAGAATCCACAGGGATGAGAAGAAGACGTATCAACTCGAGTGTCCACTCTGTATCCACGTGCCATTCCCCCCAAAATACCTTTTCAAAATCAAAAAAGGGTTTTTTTGGTGCTTCGGTTTTCTTTGACCGTACTTGAACGTTTGTATTAGTTTCAGTCACATGAGAGAAGTTAATTTCTTTACATTTGCTGGGAGTTAAACATCGGACCTGTCGCTTGCTAGACGGCGCCGCTAACCACGCTGCCACCGAGGCATCTGCTTAGACCATCTCTCTTGGAGCTATGCATTCGGCAAGGTCCCCCGTGACTACATCCACAACCTATCCACGTAGTTGCCACAGGGATGGCAAAGTTACAGCTTGCCCTTTCCAGGCTTTAATCGTGTACAAATAATAGGGTTTTTAAAAAAAAAAAAATTGGCGGAGAAGTCTGTGTTTTGGTGTGCCTTGGTTTTTGGCTGAGCGTTAGCGAAGCCTTTGCTGTCATGAGGGGTCACAGTGGACGTTTGGACCCCTTTTCGTGCTCATAAATCGGATTTTTCAATGTCACAATTAAAAGTTCCAAATAGTGGATTCTTGTTTGGAAAGGGGTAAAGTATGACAGGGAATTTTAAGTTTGGCTCAACCCGCCGCGTTCGACCAGTACAAGCATCGAAAGGCGAAAAACGGTGTAAAAACATCGGCAGTGGCAAAATTTTCATTTATTATCTTCTAGATGTTAATTTAAACTATCGGGGACTCCACCAACAGGTTTCTTTTCCAAAAATAAGCAACTTAAGAGGAAAATTACGTCATGAACTTTTTGAAGACATTCTAATGGTGTTTTGGGGGTAAATATACTAAATTTCATAGAAAGTTGAAGTTTTGATTCGAGATTCCGCAACATTCCACGGTGTTTCTGGCAAAACCTCATACTTTTATATGTCCTGTAACTGGCCGCTCCCGAATCTCGTCCGCGTTTTTCCGCCAATTTGAGATAAAAATAGTTAAAGACATTAAATGCACAAAAACTGACCAAAACGTTGATATGCGGCGCATCTCGTAACTTTCCTTTTAAGTTCCTTCTTTTTGGAGAAGAAACCCGTTGTCGAAGTCCACGATAGTTTACATTGACCGAAATTAACATCACACATAACTTTAATTGACTTCAGACTGCGCACGAAGCATCAACATAAATCCGGCCGTATCGAGTTTAGTTTAGAAGTTTGATGTAAGATGTTTGAAATAAGCGATCGTTTAATTTGAATTCGTAGTTTGGTGGTAGTAGGTTGGTAGCACGGCACTCGAGGGGAGGGGGAGCGCAAGTGGCTTCTGCGCTCACCTGAAGACTTCAATACCTTCTCAGCAGTGATTAAATTGTCAGACAGTCGAACCGAGTGTTTTAGTTTTAGTTTAAGAGTTGCGGAACTCAGCCTGCGTAGTTTCGCGAGTGTCCGATTAGAAGGAACGAAAGTGATATTTGGAATGGTTTACGTGTTACCTTACGTACTTACGTAAGTTGGAGGGAGGGGGGGGGGTTGTGGTTTGGGAGAAATGTGAAAAGGTAACTATTGTTTCGGGTTCATCTTGACAAAAGAAAACGAAAATGTTTTATGCCCGAAGATGATCGGAATCGAAATGGCGGAGTTATCCCCCTCCAAATTGACAATTTGGTCGTTTTGGCACACTTTTACCCCTTTGTGTTCTATTAACTTTGACATTTCGACTCTGATCGGCTCTGAGCATAAGACATTTCCTTTTTAATTTCGCAAGAGGAATCCAAATCTGGGATTGCACTTTTAGTTTGATAACTTTCAGCAAATTGCAATTTTACACAAAATAGTGGTGTTCAGTTGTAAAACGACTAGAAGTCATTTTATCTTCCAAAAAGACATCTTAATAGGTTTATTACACTCACAACTAAATTTCTCAATAGCAATATACTTGGAAGGGGCCGAACAATATTAGAGCCATAGTCGCAACTTATTGTAGGATAAGCAGTTCAAAATCAGAATGAGATTTATAATTCTCTTTTATTGACTAGATTTTTCTAGAGCCATATTATTTCTAATGATACTGAAATAAAATGGTGAGAGGGATGTACGACCGTTCACCAATTGCCTTTCATCCAACGATGATACACCCTCTTTTACTTAGCCCACCAATTCTTCACCAACTGCATTTAGTCCAATTACATTGGAACCAATTACAATTTGGCCCACCATTATACAGCCTGCCCCACTACAGAGTCAAGTTGTTCCCGCAAGCCCGGAGGAAGTCTACTCTTCTGCCCTTGGCCTCTATCTTTTCATATCGGCTGGTGAAGCGCTGCAGTTGCTTCGTCACTTAGGTCCGGTATACTTGAGCCGTTGAAGTGCCTTCACGACCTCCAAAACGTTCTGTCAAAATTTTT
Organism: Frankliniella occidentalis; assembly: GCF_000697945.3. NCBI lineage: Eukaryota > Metazoa > Arthropoda > Insecta > Thysanoptera > Thripidae > Frankliniella > Frankliniella occidentalis. Next base: position 16,152 of record NW_026267397.1, on the reverse strand, counting down.
TGGATTGCGTTTTTACTGTCTGCGTACCGAGGCCTCGCCGCAAACCGCTGCAGTTAACACCCTCGCACCTAGTTATCGTCGAAGTATATTTTCCATCCATTTTAAGATTCTATAAATTTTGGTCCCATCGTGGTATGAGCTCGCCGAAAGAAGTGAGGTGTTGGTTGTGGCTGTTACCATTCCAACGAAGACACTTTATTTCAACAGTGGGCGTCAGAGAGCTAGTAGGGTGGGCCACGAGGGGTCCCTCACTCCGATTTTTCGTGTACAGTGATAAAAGATAAAAAATGATAAAATGAGAAAAAATGAGAAAAAATGAGAAAAAATGATAAAATATGATAAAATTTGAGAAAAATGCAAAGAATGATACAATGATAAAAAATGACAAAATCTGATAAAATGTGAAAAAATCTGATAAAAAGTGAGAAAATCTGATAAAAAGTGAGAAAATCGGATAAAAAACGAAAAAATATTATTCGATAAGAGTTTGGTACACGTCCGGCAGTTGTCACATCTCTCCTTATGGGCGCGAATTACGAAAGAATGAAAGCTACTCAACCAAATTAGGTCGCACGACTTTACGACAGTTATGGAGTTCTAAGTAGCTCGTTGATTAGAAATGACTAAATCTGATAAAAAGTGATAAAAAGTGATTAATAAACAGATAAAAAGTGATAAAATTTGATAAAAACTGATAAAATGTGAGAAAAATGACAAAAAATGACAAAAAATTGATAAAATGTGAGAAAAATGACAAAAAATGACAAAAAATTGATAAAATGGTAAAAATTTGATAAAATGATAAAAATATGATAAAAAGTGATAAAAAAAGTGATCAAATTTGCATGTGTACAGTGATCAAACTGGGTGAGGGACCCTCGGTGGGCCAAGTGCCGACGGGATAAAAGGATGTTGGGGGAAATGAGGTGGATGTAAAATTAGCGGGCGAAATTGTTTTGGACTTTTTCGTTTTGGGTGAAGGATTGGGTTAACCGTCCTGATCCCCAAGGGCGACTTGCCGCAGAATCCCAGCAAAGTGTTGTTGCGCTGTTGCCACTCGCGGAAGCGCGGCGGGCGCTCAAAAACGATGCGGCAGCGGAGCAGCTGGGCGAGTACTGCGCTCCCCGAAACTTTGAACGGAGTGCGCACCGGGTAAATCGGGTCCGATCTCGTTCGGATTTTTTGCGCTGTACTCAAAATACCAAAGCGCACCGAAAAATCGACTTCTCTTTCCGTACAAAAATAACGAGATCTAGGTTGTCTCCACGGGAGATAGCGTGGAGACGTTTTGGAGACGTTGTCAAGACAGTTAATAGCCAAACTTAGACAATAAGGAGACGACCTCGAGACGTGGCGTTTTGCCTCCAGTTGCGTCTCAGTTGGGTCTCGTTTACGATCCCGTTTAGAGACGACACAGAGCCATCGCGTGGAGACAATCTGGAGACATCGACATGCGACAGACGAAGAAAGGCGAAGAAGGCGAAGGCGAGGATCAATTGTGGCACGTCACCTAACGCGCTTATGAGCGTAGATTGCATTTTTTTAAAAGTTTTCGTAAAAAAAATAACATAAAGCAATAAATGGAAAATTTCACTTTTGAGGCTTTTCTCCATAAGAGTTCAATGTTAAGGTTCAAGGCATTATTGGAGGCAGAAGTTGAAGTCGCAAAAAAAATCTCTTTTGCACCGTTAATCACCTCTAACTAAGAGAACATTTTCCAAAGTGAGCCGACATCAATATCCAAAATAGTGGTTTTTCGCTGTACCTTAATTATCAGGAATCCATTGGAAGTATACTTTCTCTGTCCAGAAGATATTCTGAAAATGTCTTAAAATTTACATGGCCCAGTCTTGGACGCGTAGTTGACTGCAGTTTTGCACTCATTCATGCGGTCATGGTACGATGGAACCACACATCCCTTGACGTGTATCTAGCAAGGCTCCGTAACTTAACATAACATTTACTCACGTTAGTTAGTTATGGTATCAAATTTAAAGTTAGTTTTAAAGGTTACGTTTTTT
>NW_026267397.1:13288-13611 GCF_000697945.3 Frankliniella occidentalis | reverse complement strand
TCTCCTAAGGGGTAACTCATCAAAGTAGAGCCCTCCGGGCGAAAATTTCGTCTATTTGGCTCTATCTTCAACCGTTTAAGCTACACCTAAATGACCGAAAAACATTTCTATGTTTTTTCTCAGATATTTGATGGTCTAGGGTAACTCGTAAATATAAAACCCCGAGGAACAACATTTGTGACTTTTGGGGCTGAATGCCTACTTACGACTTTTCCTCGACTCGGGTGCCAGCGCCGCAGGCCTAGGTAGATGTATGCCAGGCGCGTCGCAGCGTAACAGTGTCTCGTGAGATATCGCGAAGCCTGTTACGCGAGACGTGGTCT
>NW_026267397.1:11942-13238 GCF_000697945.3 Frankliniella occidentalis | reverse complement strand
GGCGAAAATTTCGTCCGTTTGGCTCTATCTTAAACGATTTAGGCGCCACTGGGAGTTTTTGACGAAAATCAGCGAAACAATGTACAACCCTGCATTCTTAGTCGAGGTGACGGGAAGTTGACAAGCCGAAGGCCCGTATCTTTGCGTACATTTTTGCGCTTCCCGACTCGGGTGTCAGCGCCGCAGGCCTAGGTAGATGTATGCCAGGCGCGTCGCAGCGTAACAGTGTTTCGTGAGATATCGCGAAGCCTGTTACGCGAGACGAGGTCTGACGTACATCTACCTAGTATAAGTTAACGTTATAACTTTAAGGTACGAGTAAACGATTATAACCATTATGAAGCTAAGAGCTAGACACTCAGATGTCCAGAATGTTGCCGTATAACTGGGCAGCGTAATAACATAACCGGGTGTATCAGAGCCTCAGTGTTGCGGGCTTGCCTAGACTCACTTGCCCGTAATGCGCCATGGCTCCTACAGCCGTACCGAGTATGCTAACCCGCAACACTGAGGCGCGTGCTCTGCTAATGATCGCGCAACATTGGCCGTGCCCACCTTCATGAAGGGCTTTGTTCCCTTTACGAAAAGGTTTGTATGCTGTATCGCAGGCAGCGTGGGTTGCCGGGCGGGTTGCCTTCTCGGAGTTGTGAGGCATTATATGCTTAGGGTAGAGCACCAGCTTAGAACCAGTGGCAACTCCGCCCAGCCCAATTCTTGTAGGTCCACTCTCCAAAGAAACGAGATTTGTATCGCGCGTACCTTGCGTTTAGTGCCATACTCTGTGTTGTGGGCGTGCCTACCCCCCCCCCCCCCGCCGGGGATCATGCCCCCCCCCCCCCCGGTCAGGTCTAAAGAGCCCCCTGAAAAGTGGGAATTTAGAGGTACGAAACCCCTGTATGTAGGCAACCCTCAGCACATATCGCCTCCCCCATTGTCCGGACTTAAAACCGCGCCTGCTACCCCAACCCTGGGTAAAAAAACCATGGGGCTGTCCATGAGCCATGGACATAAATTTAACCATGGATTTTTCTCACCATAGATTTATGAAACCAGTAAACCATGAAAACAACAGTTGACCATGAGTATATAGTGGATGGATTGCATGGCCATGGCCATGTGCTCCATGGCAAGGGATGACCATGAGAATTGGCTTTCATGGTCACAACTAAGTCCATGAATGTGTCCATGGTTACTATTACCATTGTCATGCAGAACGTCCATGAACACACGTTTGGACATGGTACTGTTATCAATGGACACAAATACTATGATAGAACTAATCAATGGCCAACTGTA
>NW_026267397.1:9487-11778 GCF_000697945.3 Frankliniella occidentalis | reverse complement strand
GTCTGAACGACACTATCTAAAGAACACGCCAAGGTAGACCATGGTGTGGACATCCCACCTGCGCATGGTTGAGTCGTTGTCCATGGTCAACCGAGTGCAGAGTATCATGGCTGGGGAGGTGGGCATGGGTGATCACCATGGTCTAGGCAATGTCCATGATTAAAATCTTGGTTTTCCATGGTCAAAATCTCAATTTGACCATGACAATCATGGTTTTTTTACCCTGGGAACCTAGCCTGGGTCTGTTTTACTCTACTTTTTTGGAAGAGTGGAAAGCATGAATTCAGACAAAAAACAACAGAAAAAAATGGGACTTTAAACCTTGTAACCATGTTAAAATCCACACCGTCTGAACTACAAAAAATTACCGGATGTCGTCTTCGTTGTTAACTTCAGGCTCAGGCTCCGTGTTTTCAGACATTTCTTGTGCCACTTCCTGAAGGAGGTCGGCGTTTGCGTGGAGGAAAACTATGTCGCCCACGCGGCTGCCGGCCAGTGGAAATCACTGTGGACGCAATGTATACCTCAGAGCGGATAACAGCCTCTCCACTGAAACTTGGGTGGCGGGGATAGCGAGGACAATGAGTGCCACCTCGTACAGCTCTGTCCATATTAGCTTCTTGCTCTCCCAGAATTTGAGCACATCTGATTTGACGCGCAGAGATTTCACTTTGTCGTATTCCTCCAGCATAGCCCGAATCTTTGCGCGTCCACTGATGGTTGGAGGAGGTTCGGCGACTTGTCCACGACCACGCCTGAGCCTGCTCGGTCCTGCTCCTGCTCGGCTGGCTGCTGCTATGGCTGCTGCGCGCTCCTTGTTCTTCTGGGCACGAAAGGACTGGAAGGGATTTTCATTACTCTCGTTGTCCCCTTCCTCCTGCACGGTCACTTCAGGCTCCACTTGTACTCCGCGACCTCTCTGAACCTTCTCCCACAGGGTGACCAGGTACTCCTTCGCCTGCTCGGTCTGCTCCTGCGAGAGGAGCGAGAAGAACCGCGGGTCGCCAAACACCGATGCATTGAAGGCAGGGTAATCAAAGAGGGATGAGAGTATCTCACCCCTCGCCCCGTTCCTGTACTGATGACATACTGATGACATAGGTAATCAAAGAGGGATGAGAGTATCTCACCCCTCGCCCCGTTCCTGTACTGTCCTGCCTTTGATTTTGCTTCCATGGCCTTGAGAAGTTCTTTGGAGAGTGCTGTATGACTGGCTCGGACTGGCCTCTGCAACTCTATCACTGCTTCCGTCCAGATGGCCAGCAGCTGACCGAGGGTCAGGTCCTTGGCTTGGAGTCTCACGGTGGCGGTGTAGACAGGAAGGAGGTCGGCGAGAAGGCCATCGACGATGTCCAACTGAGAGACAACTCCGTTCTCTCCTCGCTGCTGACATCCATCGTTGACTCGAAGAAGTGGCGCAGCACGACACTCTTCAGCATGTAGTACGTGGATCCCCATCTAGTGACAACGTCCAGCTGAGGAAGGGTCTTGTCCACGGCCTGCAGCTGTCTGACGCTGGTCGGCGTGAGCAGGACTTTGGCGAGGGCCCTTACATCGGTGATGGTCGTTTTCAGTTGAGCGTCCTTCTTCAGAGCCTCGTCGATGGCAAGTTGAAGAGTGTCAGCAGCGCACCGGACACTCTGGACGCTGTCCCCTCGGTGCCTATCTCGATGTGCAACCAGGCATCGTCCTGGGTGCCATCACCATCCAACTCCTGCAGGTCCTGCTGAAGTTCGCCGCTGACGTTCAGTAGTCCGCCCGCCAACAAATAGTTGGCTCCGTTGTCCGACGTCACGGAGATAACATTCTTCGCCGGGACGTCGTACTTCCGGAGGATCTTATGGAGGACAGCCTTGAGGTTTTCCGCTGAAGAGCGAACGTGCAGCTCCTCGACGGCTAACGTACGAACCTTGGTCTCGTTATCCTTGATATACTGCACGTTAACCCCGATGAAGTGCCGGTGACGCTTACTGCAGCCATCCACTTGCATAGACATTAATCTACCTTCCATTTCAGCCGCCATTTTCTGGCGTACCCGAGTGGCCAATCCAGAATTTTTTCCAGGAGTGAGGTTCGCACTGATGGTTGGCCTAAAATAGAAATGAGGGCCAAAACGTAAAGATATTGATTTTTCATAATTCTAAAATAAGCCAATTGAATCATTGCCACGCTATCCACTTCCCCCTCCCCTCCCCCCCTCAGTCTACTCCAGGCCGTCGGGTCGGCCGGGCGCGCTCGCCGCACCGCCGCATGCCTCGACCCGCTCGGAATCTTTGTTTTTCTCGTGGAAA
>NW_026267397.1:5382-9437 GCF_000697945.3 Frankliniella occidentalis | reverse complement strand
CTACCGAAGAGTAATGTAGCAGACTGGTCACCCCACTCACCTCCACCACCACGGGGTGCGCTTCGCCCCCTCTACCAAACTCCCCCCTTTCCCCCTCCCCCCACCGAGAAATGCGTAATAAATCTTACCTGTCTCTTTTTGGCATGGCGTTCAGCATTGGAGTGATAATGTCCTGAAGGCTTTGTACTCTAGGACCTCGAAAGAGAGCCCGTGCTCTGTCACAAGCGGTACACAGTGCGTTTCTAGTGCAGGGCCCGACATCATGACCTTGGCAAGGCAGGTCTTCGGCTTCTTTGGTGCAGTTGGGCCGTCCAAAGGCGACTTGCTCGCTTGAATCCCGGTCCATTCATCCATTACTGTCTTATACACATCAGCATGCTGACTCTGGACGTGGGCCAGCTTGTTACCCGCATGATTTCCCTGTAGGAAGAAAAATTGCTTTAGTTCGAGGAAAATGAATGTTCCAGAAAATGCGACGTCAAACTGGTCTGCTCATGAGTGGCCCTTCACGACGACGCCGAGCTGGTGTCATGGCCAGATCGACTCGCCGATGTCGCGAGACACGTGTGTCCACAACTAGCCACCTCGCCGTTGCGACGTCTGGGAGGTGACCCGCACGCAATACACAACTCTGGCGTCGTCTGAACACCTCGTGACGTCTAATATCGCCTGCTCTGCTCTGCTCGCAAGCATAGTGGGAGCAAGACGGTGCGACGGCGCCACGCTCCCCGGTGCATGGCCAACTTTATCGCGGGAGCCTGGGGCAGTCGCGTGGAAGCGCGCGTCGAACGGGGCTTCGTTGACGCCCCTGGGGCTCAAAGTCGATCTGGGAGGCCCCACAGTACAACTGATCTGCCGGGGAGGAGGGGAGGGGGGCGCACTTTGCGGAGAGCAGACGGACGGACCCGGAACCAGCCTGAACTTTAACACGGTACTGCACCAGAGCTGTACTGCACTTTTGACCCGCACCTAGGGACCGGGACGTTTCCGGTGCGGTCCCGGTCCCGGGTTGCGGTGAGGGTTCGGTTCCACTGAACCCGGACCGGGTCGAACTCCAGGAGGGTATCAAAATTAGCCACCGGCCCCGCTAAATTCAGACACCACGCGTCCCTACCGGGGAGAAGGGGGGCAGAGCAAGATCCAGGCACTGTGGGGCCTTCGAGGTCGACCTAGAGCCCGAAACGCGTCCGCCAGTTCGGCGCGCACGTCGCTGCCACGCGCAAGGGGCCCGTGCCGCGGTCGAGATGGCTCTGAAGCCGGACGTGCGGCGTGGGGCGCCAGTGCACCGTCGTGCCCACTACGAACCCGTGCCCACGAGCCTCTCCAAGCAGCAGGGGTGGAAAATCGGAATTAAATTATTGGTTTTACTCCTTTTTGTTCGGAACAAAAAAGTACCTCAACAGAAAAAGTATCACCAACGAGGATACATTTGTTATGGCCCTACTTCCCTCTCGTTCCGTCAGAAATTCATCACATCGGTTTCGTTCCGTTCAGACGGAAGAGGAAGAGGTAAGGGGATGAGTCGAGAATAGAATGGGGTTAGTGGGAGGTGGCCGATCCCACCCGCGTGGAAACGTATGGTATCAGTTTGTCAGCAGTTTGTCATCTCGCCAATGACAAACAGAAGACAAACTGATGACAATCCGATGATGAAATTTGATGACATACTGATGACATACTGATGACATACTGATGACGAACTGATGTCAAACGCAAATCGGCGTTCCGTCATCAATATGTCATCAGTATGTCAGCAGTTTATCAACCGTTTGTCTTCGACGGATTACAAACGGATTACAAACGGATGACAACCCGCTCACATACTGGCCGCTTTCGACGCTGGAGAATGCTGCGACCGAAAAAGCTGGACACGAAATGTCCTATTCTATAAGAGCCTATACAATGTTGAAGGTGTGCTGTGGACTGTTCATTAGGGCGCCGAAGGTTGCTGAATGTGTCCCCCGCGTAAACTTTTCGCTCTGAGCACGATGGTGGTGTGAAATTTTCTCTAGCTACAGCCGTTCAAAAGTTACTTTTCGGATTTTTTTTGTTTCAAAATTCAACAGAGTATGTTATCGTGACACATCTCACTAACCCGTTTCGCTCTACGGCGCTTAGTTTAGGCTGGAAAGGGAATTGCGGTGTTTCGTACGGTGAGGCTGGAGCCAGTATGTCATCGATTTGTCCTCCGTTTGTAATCCGTTGACGACAAACGGTTGATAAACAGATGCCGTACTTATGACATATTGATGACGGAACGCCGATTTGCGTTTGACATCAATTTGTGATCAGTTTGTTATCAGTATGTGATCAAATTTCATCATCGGATCGTCATCAGTTTGTCATCCGTTTGACATCTGTTTGTAATCGACGAGATGACAAACTGTTGACAAACTGATACCTTACGTTTCCATGCGGGCACTGCTAACCCATGTGCATCAATGTCGTATACACACTTTTTTGTCTGTAGCTCGTGGACTTGTGGGTGCGTTATGATGGGAGAACATTTGCACACCTACAAGTTTGTGACATGCATTCACTTGGCTTCCATGGCCGTGGTCTTTGTTCTTTCTCATGTGCGGCCTACTATGTGCATTAGAACGGTACCCACCCTTTTTGGAGTCCCTCATTGTCTGGTGTGTTGTTGATATGTGGCGGCGTATCGCCTCCACTATACAAGTGTATTCTTCTATCTCTATTCTACTATGTATTAGATTTAAGAGATTAGGGAATCAGCTTGTTAGATTCAATTCGCTAAGGCTTGAGTTCGCGTACCGGTTCTTCCCTTCCTCTCCCTCGCCAAACGGTGGCTCAGGAGAGACACTCAGCGACATCTGTCGGACATCATCGACAGCTCGCATTCGGGACTCACCCTCCTTCTCCTCCGCGCCCGGTCCAGCTCCGCGACCGCCTTCGCACCCCTGCGCGTGTGCCTATGCACTCCCCTCCGATGGTCTCATTTTTGTATCACTGCGCATGTGGGTGGCCCGACTTACATCCCCTTCCAGGCACCTCTGCCTTTTGTCAACCAATCGCATGCGACGCCTTAGGCCCGGCGCACTGCGGTTGTTCACCCTGCGGTTCGAAACCGTAGAGAGGGAGTTACCCCTCACTCCCCTGGTCTTAGGTCCGACTTGTTTTGGTCATCCCCTACCAGGAAGTCCGCCGCCGCCCTCCGAGCGCCGGCGGAGGGGAAGTCTTCCCCAGCAGTTCAAACAATTATAAAAGCTCGTGTCGCACCTCAGAACGCACAGTTCAGCTACTGAGCTTGCCCCGACCCCTGGTAAGCAGCTCAGTAGCCCTGGCCTCAGCCTGCCGTAGGGCCCCACCAAGGGTAACCCTACGGCAAGCCAGCTCAGCTGCCTGAGGCCCTGTCCGTCGTCGCGCCCCGCACCACCTGCGGCCGAAGGCTCTGCCCGTCGACGCGACGGTTTTGCATCTCGCCCTGCCACCGGAGGCTCTGCCCGACGCCACGTCGTGCCGCCGCCCTGAAGGACGTCTCCAGGACGAACGCCTCCATTCCGCTCTGCTACGGGACTCCGCTTCAACCCTTTCGAGCTTGCTCCGCCCGCGACACCGTTAACTGCTCCACCACGCTGAGCGCCCCTTTCTCTTATCGATCGCTACCGCTCTCTTTCCGTTGCGTTGCCCACCCTGTAACTGGCTGGCCCGCACGGTTCCGAGCGCGTCTTTCCGGCTCCACCCACAAGTGTCGCCCGCCGGCTCAACTATTGATTACCAGTGATGCCAACCTCACGCGTCTTAAATTCACCCCCCTTTCGTTTCGCTCAAGTCAAGCCAATTGAATCTCTCAACTCTCGTGAAGATATTGAAGAGCTTAGAACCTTATGATTTGAAGCGTTGTACTCAAGATTCTGTGATCGGAGATATATATACCATATTTTACTAAAATCATCGTTTACGGTTCACGACTACTTATTCCGTAGAAATACCACGAAGCATATATACCTACAGATACACGTTGCCCTCGAGTCGTCTCATCATTAGCCCGCTCTTTTGCTTAAAAGCTATATAAGCGGGCTTATGCCATCGCC
>NW_026267397.1:4394-5077 GCF_000697945.3 Frankliniella occidentalis | reverse complement strand
GTTGGTCCAAGAAGTGGAAAAAAAATATTTTTTTTATTGTTTCCTAAGGGGTAACTCGTGAAAGTAGAGCCCCTCGGGCGAAAATTTCGTCCGTTTGTCTCTATCTCTCACCGTTTAGGCGCTAGAGGGAGTTTTTCTGACATAAGTGGCCCCAAAACAATATATTAAGCTTAGAAAATATTTGATGGTTTCCTAAGGGGTAACTTGGGAAAGTAGAACCCTATGGCCTAAAATTTCGTCCGTTTGGCTCTATCTCTCACCGTTTAGGCGCTAGAGGGAGTTTTTCTGACAAAAGTGACCCCGAAAATATATATTAAGTTTAGAAAATATTTGATGGTTTCCTAGTGGGTAACTTGTGAAAATAGAGCCCTGTGGGTTAAAATTTCGTCCGTTTGGCTCTATCTCTAACCGTTTAGGCGATAGAGGGAGTTTCTCTCACCAAAATGGCCAAAACAGAAATATTTTTATTTTTTCATAAGTACACTTCTGTCTGAGAAGTATGCGGCCGGTTCAAGATTTTCGTCTAAGCAGAAGAGTGGGCTTATTTTATGGTGGCACATCATTAATAAAACGTGTACACTTTCATGAAAAAAAACCACATTTAGTTTTTTGTTGTTTGAACACGTTCGGTGTCATTCAGAGTATGCCTGGAAGTATATTTAACTTCTAGGTCTAGTCTTATG
>NW_026267397.1:3432-3750 GCF_000697945.3 Frankliniella occidentalis | reverse complement strand
AAGGCAATCCAAGTGTGACCAAGTGGACACCGTTAGAAATCTCCAGCAGTCTTCTCATGGTTAACATCCAACTGCTCTTGTAGTTCGGTGAGTACCAAATTGCACTCCCTTCTCCCTTTCCTCTTCGTAGTATTCAATTTTGATTGGAGGTCCACTGTGAAAAATATTTCTGCAAACTCTTAACATACTTTGTATTTTTTATTTACAAAGTATGATCCAAATTTGCGACTGGTAATGAAAACCGAGTTTACTCACCTATTCATCAAGTCGTACCGAAACTAGTGGCGCCAACTTCATTCAGCAAGCATACACGCAGTA
>NW_026267397.1:0-3382 GCF_000697945.3 Frankliniella occidentalis | reverse complement strand
ACTTTACTAAATTTCATTATTGAGTTACCCAACTGTTTAACCTTTACTTTTGCTGCGCTACAAACCGGATGGAGATTTTGAGTTGGACCAGGTAAGGCATCAGTTCCGGCGGGTAAGTGCTAGCACTGTCTGCAGGATGTTCTCGCCGGTGTTATGGGTTGTTGGGTAGAGAAGAGGGCCAGACCCAGGGGCCGCCTTCTCTTGTATTTTTGTGTACACTTTGTGTGTATTTCTTGTACTTTTGTGTATCTTTTTTTTTCTTTTTGCGTGTATTTCGATATATTTCTGTGTATTTTACGGTATTTCACTGTATTCCTCTTGCATTCTTCAGTATTTCTGTGTGTTCGAGTTGGCAGCCCCTTGGCCGTACCCTTCTCCCAAAGTGTGTACGTAGTTCTGCGGTTTTCTGAAACACAAAGGAAGAAGCTTGGTTTGTCTCGTCTAATGCACGACAGTGTAGCGGGTTTGCCTACCCAATCTGCTTGCGAGGCGCTATGAGGCGCCATGGCCCCTTGGGTAGGCAAATCCGCTACACTGTGGTGTACTGGATGTGACACTCCATAATATTATACTCTGAGTTGTAAGGGGAAGAGGGAGGGGATTGGGTCATGACCGGAAATGCGATCGTGAGATCTGGGACTCTTCACACAAACTGAGCGTCGCAGGTCGCGGCTGTGTTTAGTCGCGTTCATACAGCGCTCGGATAGATCCACGGCTCGACATTTAACTGGACACGAATCTGACGCCTCACGATGTTACGCCACGCCGTAAGTTCACCGTGGACAACCACGACCAGAAGTGTGCCAGCAACGAGTTGACCGCTAATTTCCCCCCCCCCCTCCCCAACTCACACACACAGGCCATCCCTTGCTGCTCCGATGCACTTTGCTTTGCGGGTCGGCCTACCCAGCACTACTCAGGCGATCGGGTGCGACCACCCCTGGTGGTATGTTTCAGACCCTTGTAGTTCCAAAGCCAGTTTTTGAAAATGGTAGGTAGTGATAGAGAGAGAGACGGTTTCTTGCATTACTCGGGCGTACTTCAGCAGCGGACTGCATTCTAGATTTCTCAAGATTTGGAAGATTGCTAACGATTGCTAGGAAAAGTACAACATGATAATGGTGAAAATCCTACGAAAATGTGTGAGAAATTATTACAGGGTGGCCAACCGACGCCTCCTGCTTTGAAAGGTATGCAGACACGTCACAGCAAGCTCTTTGGCCAATCCCAGGGCCGGCAGTGGCCGCTTGACCAATCAGGAGTAGCAGGTGTCCCGACCTTTTCATTTGGGAGGCGTCGGCGGGCCACACGAGTATGGGCATTTTCCCATACTCACCGTAATTTTCCGATACCCAACTATGCACGTATAGGAAAAACACCATTATGTGAGGGAAATTTCGCGTCCTATACAGATATGAGATTTTTCTCACACACTTGTATGGCAACAATCCGGACTTTGTTTTACAGTTTAAGTAACCTTGATAACGACACGACATAGAAGATGAGACAAATTGTACGCAGTACCTCAAGCAGCTCCAGCAGCGGCGCTGGTTTTGTCCCCTACAAAGTACCTGCCGCTGTTATTGCATAGAAGCAGTGAGTGGGTATGATGTGGGCGAGCGAGTTCTTCATTTAATGCTCGGCCCCAGCCCCGCAGGCAGAATAATCACACAATGTGGCACTTCAGTTCGAGCTCTGTTAGCCCTTTGCGCGCCTCCGAGATAGGCAGCCACTTCACCAAGCCGTCTGGCGCTGCTTAGCACGTGACACGCACTTCCAACATGTAACCACCGTAGGCCCGTGCGGTGGTCGTGACTACGTGACTATATCTATGTTGCGTGTGACGAAGTAGCGTACCGCGCGCCCGATTGATAGGCAACCCATCGGCGTCGGCACGGACGGTACGTACAATACACGCGAACGTCACATACGCCTGCGCGGGGTAGAGGGGAGGTACAGGTTTGTTACTAAAATGGGCGGTCTTGGATAAGAACTCAGTCTAATCATTTGAAAGGGGGGGGGGGGGCATCAGCCCATGAAATCTTTAGGCGTTGCAATAAGGGGGTGCAGACACGTTCATGAAACTGGAAATGGCGCCGTGCAGTGTAGGCAACCCATCACACACGGCGTTAGATTCGAGACGCTGTACTGATTCGTGTGGGTCCCGCTGCAGTGCCCAGCTGAGTAAGCAGTGATAGGCCCTCGGGTCGTCCTGCGCTGGGACGGAGTAACGCACGCGGACACGATGGGACGGTAGGCGTCTTCCTTAACAACCCCGCTCTTTACCATGTTCGCCCTCTCCGACGCCACGCTGAGCCGCGTGCCACAGCCATCTCGACCACGTCTCAAGCTTCATTTGGTTGAAGCGATGCGCGAGAACTTCGAGTAGAGAGTTTTATCGATACCCGCTCGTGTAGGACCAATTGCACACCGTGCCTAGAGCCGTGCGTGAGTGTGTGTGTGCGCGCGCGCGCGTTCCACAAGCGCCAGCGAAATGCCCGAGTCCTTTGGTGGAGTGCGCGCCGCGCCCGCACCCTGAGCAGACCAGGGCGGCCGCCGCCGCCGGCCACAGCCCAGGACCGCGTCGAGGACCCGAAGCGAGTATGGCGACGACGCGCTCCGTGCAGGTCGGGGGCGAGCGGCGTGGACGCCGACGCCCGTCAGAGCGCCTAGCCCCTCCGTCGGCGTCCCCTGCACCAGCAGCGCTACCGGACGGGCCGCCCTCGGCCGGCAGGGCATGACCTAGCCAGTCGCACCACCAGCACGGCTGCGGCCCGGGCGGCCTCGCCCCCACCAGCACAACTTGGTGTGGAGCAAGGCGTGCGCGAGGTGTGGCCGCCAGGACATGCTCCTGTTCAAACGGCTGATGGACTGTCAGACCGGCCGCGCCGTCCAGGAGTAGCTCAGTGATAAGTAGTCCTTTTTTTCTGTGTTCCGTTTGGTAGGCCTCATGAGAAAAGATAGAGTATTCCTGAGTTAAAAATAAAATGGGTTACACACTGATGTACATTGATAATATTTCCGTTGACCTGTGTGTTGATCAATGTTCTTTGTGAAGAAACAAGTTAATCGCCCAAGATGTGACGGCATAGCCAGATCAAAATAATTGTACACTAACAATATTAAATGTGCTGTCTTATATAATTACAAAAGTTGTGTGTTGCCTCAAAGGGTGTCATGTTCCTTTTAAAATTGAAATCTATACTACCTATTATCAATGCAGAGAAGTAACTAAATTATTATCGTCAATTTCCAAAAAGAAACAGCACTGCATTAAAACAATTTTAGGTATTTTAATCCATAAGAGGAGTTCTCTTTTACCCATGCTTAGAGACAACAAACACGGTTCAATTTGGGGCTACCAAAAAGTTCCCTCTCTTAT
>NW_026267396.1:393507-393866 GCF_000697945.3 Frankliniella occidentalis | reverse complement strand
AGTTGAGACCCCCTCGAACTATAGTTTCACAGTTACTGGGTTACTACACACTGTGAAAAATTTCCTCGTAAAGTTACATTTCTTGTAATTTGGAATTACAAAATAATGTTGTAAATTTTGCTCCTCGATTAATTCTAAGTCGATAGGAAGTGATTGTAATTTTGCGAGGAATTTTACGAGAATCATGTGTACAGCGGGCCGGGAATCACGGGAATCATGCGGGAATCATGCGGGAATCAAGGGAATCAAGGGGAATCACCGGGCATCACCGGGAATCACCAGGAATCACCAGGAATCACCGGGAATTACCGGGAATCAAAGAAAAATCACCGGGGATCATCGGGAATCTTAAAAAATCT
>NW_026267396.1:385789-386976 GCF_000697945.3 Frankliniella occidentalis | reverse complement strand
CCCCCCTCCGCTGAGTATGAGTGAACACTAGTGGTGGATAAAGTGATTATACAACACGATGGCGGCGGCCGCACCGGGACTCGCCATTCACCAAGACTCCTCGACCGTTACCTTGACACAGGTGTGTGCGCGCGCGTGCATGCGTGTGTGTGTGTATGTGTGCGTGCGTGCACTTGCGTTTGCATTTGCGAGTGTGTGATTACATGTACGAATGCTTGAGAGTACTACCAACTACCAGCCTTACACACATAGAGGGTCACCTAGAGCTTGTTTACCCAATAAGCGATAGAGATGGCCATCGAGGGCTGAACTATCCTTGATATAAATACTGGCCGTCAAAAGAGCCTCATCTCACTGCTGTGCTCATGACGCACTGTAAAATGCTAACGAACTAACTGCTTTTCAACCTTACGAACAATTTGCATTCTTTGTATTGCAAAGAAATCGTTTGTATTGCAAATAAATTGTATTGCAATGCGATTCTTTGTAAGGTTAGGGAGGTTCCTACGAACAATCGGTTTGCATTGCGAACAATTTGTTCATAAGCTCACGAAGAATTAGTTCGTAATGCAACGCTCCAAAATCCTTCGTAAGCTGAGAAGGTTTTGGTTTGCATTACGAGTGTGTTCTTCGTAAGTAATTTGCAGTGGGGGGTAAAGCGGGGTTGAAGAGGTTTCGAAGTAACACTGTTTTATGTTTGACCCTGTCCGCCCAGCATATGTACATGGACCTGGTGATAATTCTCACAGGGCGAACTAATCTATGTATACATAGGCACTCTGGAAATAAAGTGCGTACAAGTATCCAGACATTGCTATACACCCCCAGGTATACAATATATTGAGTGTATATTGTGGAGCTCCATACTAGTATGCATATTAGTCTACATCATGTATGGCACGCAGGTTCATCCAAGCAGGATGATAAGATCATAGTTTACACCTAATTGGCATGATATCGAACCGGTTAGAACAAGTGTGATGAACTTATGAGGACTATGTAGGTTCATACAAGTCTCGAAATGTGAAATACATAGTGGGCAGGAGCCCTGTGCCAAAAGCCATGTGCCGAAATGTGTACCCGTCCATGTACACACTATTTGCTGCATAGTACATGTAAGTATTCAGCAGATAACGCGTACATGTAGACACTTGGGTTTCCAGAGTGCAAGCATTTTACAGTGCGCA
>NW_026267396.1:385037-385739 GCF_000697945.3 Frankliniella occidentalis | reverse complement strand
ACCGATCGGCGCAGTTCGGGCTAACCCCTTTACTTGACCAATCCTACACTCTCCAGGAAATTCACTTGAATCAATCTAAACTCTTCCGTTCGCCGGCTTGGTCTGGCTGCTCTATGGCTGCTCAGGGGTCTATTCTTTTAAGAGGTCGCTCGGACGCTAGGCGCTAGGCGCTAGGCGGTGGGTATTTGGCTAAGGCGCTAGTCGCTAGGCGGCGGGTAGCGAGCTAAGACGATAGTCGCTAGGTGCTACATAGTCCCAATTTTTGGGGTGGTTGGGGCAGAAATCACACGCTAGTCGATTTTCCTTGTAGCGCCTAGAGGCTAGCGTGTGATTTCTGCCCCAACCACCCCAAAAATTGGGACTATGTAGCACCTAGCGACTATCGTCTTAGCTCGCTACCCACCGCCTAGCGACTAGCGCCTTAGCCAAATACCCACCGCCTAGCGCCTATCGCCTAGCGGCTAGCGTCCGAGCGACCTCTTAAAAGGATAGACCCCTGGTTCCATCAACAATAAACTGTGCATCGCAATGCTTGTCACAGAAAACAAAAAGGGAGGGGGGGGGGTTGTCACCGGTGTCACGTTTCCCTCCTTCCTTCAGACAGTCTCGCGTCGCTAACTTCACTGACCTTTTGTACAGTCTTGGGGACTGTCTAAAATGATCCCCACACCTCATCCTTTCCAAGTATGTGCGTGTCCACTC
>NW_026267396.1:375723-378030 GCF_000697945.3 Frankliniella occidentalis | reverse complement strand
GTTAAAATTATCGTGATTGCAGATGGACAGACAGACTTCATGAACCTGAAACTTTTCGGTCCACTAGAGACCTCCATAAACCTAGCCGGCGAGGCTTCGCCATTGCTCTGCCAAAAAAGCTCACCAAGATAACGTTTCGGGCCGCTCTCGGCACCTTTACGTCGCTCTGCTCGCTCTGCCCATGTCGGCTAATCGGCCATTGTGCCGTGCGTCTTTTGTTTCCCCGGGCCATTAGCGCTATGAACCCAGCGGCTCGCGGCGTTGAGTTACCGCTCGCGTCGAGGGTGAGTTGCGCGCCATCTGATTGTGCAGCTGCTCGTCATTAGTTATTGTAATCATTGGCAGATGGCAACAGAATTGGATGCATGGCCAGTAAGTAGACAATGTAATAAATACAGGAGCCGTGGCCAAGCTTTCGGTATGCATTTCATTTGTTAGGTTGTTCGCCTGGTTCCTCTGCCGCCAAGATTGCCAAGTTGATTGGGACCGCTGGTCGCCTCCCGCTCGGCATTGGCTCCGGCACCCGGCAGCTTAACCGTCTGTCCTTAAAAGAATGTTTTTTTAGCAGATGATACCTTGAATATTTTCACTAAATATAAAGAATACATAAGTAACTTTAAGGTGTCAGCTAGCTATAACTCTCGATCAGCAGGAGATAGAACTAAGAGCAAAACCAGAAATTAATTTTTGTGCGATGGGGGAATGGTGTCCGAGTGAGTGTCGCGCTAGGCCTCTTCCTTTGCCCTGCCTAACAATACTGCGCTGCGAAGGGTTTAGTGCCTTTACAAAGGCCAAAGGCACGAATTTTTAGCACCTTTTGGGCAGTATAGTGCCCAGTTTAATCGAGAGGAGCCGACTGTGGTGAGCTATACTGCAGCACCCGACTAAGCTCGATGCTCTACCCCACCAGAGGCTCCTCCAGAGAGGAGCCGACCTCCCACTCTCCCTCTCCTTGCCTAGGCAGAAGCTGGTTCAGAGGGAGGGGGCCGGGGAGGCGGCAGCTGGGTGGCATGAGCTCTGTTTGCTCGATGACCGGACGGGGCGTGGCTGGCGCAGCGGGGCAGCAGGGCGTTAAGAAGCATGTAAACATTGTAAACAGAAGCGCTTCCCTCCCGGCCCGGGTGACCAGTCCCCCACCCCCATCTCCCGCCTCTTCTTGCGCACGCCCTCTCTCGGCTAGTACTCTGCAAAATCACACAGTGGGACACTGATTGTAAATTTTTTTTCCTGTAAAACATACCATTATTTGTCACAGTAGAATATGGATCTATGAGACTTTTAATCACAAAAGTTTTCGATAACTCAATTTCGTGTGATAGGAAGGTGGGGTACTTTGGGACATGGGGTACAATGAGATAGTGGTGGTTTCACCTATTTATTCTAACGGTATTTAAGTGCTGAAAAAAATTGACACATTGCGCATGTCATCATACTTCATAATTCCATCAAAGTTTTGATGGTTTCAGTACATGTACGATGTTTAGATAATACTAAATTAAAATTGGTTAAAAAAAACCGTTTAGAGCAAGGCTACATTTTTTTTCGTTTTCATTTTGGACTTGCACTAAGTTGCGATAGAAAATCGGCCACGTGGGTGGTCAATAGCTAGTCTCTTTCGACACATTTAACAAGTAATTTTTTTCGGTTGGACCCCGAAATACCAAAGAAAAAAAAAATAACAGTAAATACGACGAGGTGAACAATGGGACATTTAGCCAGGAGAGGCCGATGTAACACTTGAAAAATTCCAAAGTTGTCTCATTTTGTTTCTATCTGACTACTGTAGAGTTCCAGACCAAAAGGCGTACTGTATGATGTAAAGTTTAGAGAAATGCGTCAAATATCAAAATGTGTCCCGTCCCATGGTTTTCTTATGGTGTCCCAATGTTCCTCGTACCAGGGTACATTAGGACAAGTTGCACATTTTCGGAAAACTTCTCTGCTGGCGAAGACTTAGAGAAGGGGTTTGAGGGCTGCCGTACATGAAAAAACAACAATTCAATGTACAGTTTGAGCCATCATTACCGAATACTTTAAATCTCACAGTTTCGGATCTAGAGCAAAAAAAAAAAAAAATCTGTGACGAAAAAACCCATGGCGACACCCCTGTACTAAATATTAGCCATGGTATTGTCATCCCGACAAAGAATTTTTACAGTGTCCGCGAGTATTTAACGGGTATTTCTCGATTTTTTGCGAGTTGTTGCAAATTTTTTCGTGAGTTTTTGCGAGTATCCGCGCGAGTATCTTGCGAATTTTTTAGACAGTCCCCAAAAGACTGTCTCTATACCAGAAGGGAAAATCCCC
>NW_026267396.1:374865-375673 GCF_000697945.3 Frankliniella occidentalis | reverse complement strand
TCTTTTCTCGTCTGCCCCTTTCTCGAGGACGAGCACTTCCACCTGGGACCTGCTTGCCCCGCTCGCCCCCCCCCCTTTTTTTCTGTGGTGCGACCCGCTACCCCCTGTCTTGCCAAACGAGATCTACATTGCGCGCGGTGCGGAGCTGCTGCCGGCGCTGTGCTCACAGATGGTCCACACATTCGTGTGTTCCTCGCCGCCGTCTTCGCCCGCATAGCAATTCGCTGTCCAGGAAGAGGTTTTCATTTCTTTCGAAACACCTGTCTGCGCACCGCATAGGTTTGCACCAGGACATCCAGACGAGGGGTGTAAGTAGGGTGTATAATAGGGCGCGTCCTCCCTACCTTAGTAAAGGAAAGACAGCTGTCTCACTGCCTCACACTATCACCAGTAAAGGAGTGACCGTTGCTAGCTCCGGGAGAGCGATTTCGTGAATCCAATTCAATCACTCCTGGGAGAGCGATTTTGAATGACGTCGCTCCTTTACAGTCATTCACCGGGCGTTGGTATGACTCTATAAGAGTGATCTTGGCCGATTTCGGCCGAGACCCACTACACTGCAAAAAATTATGACAGGAAAAATGACAGCATCGACCGCTAATTATTTTCCAGCAACGTCTGTCATTCGAATAACAGTATTGCTGTAGTTTTAATGGTTAAAATTTGTTACGGAGAGCAATGTACAGGACCACGGCGTACAGGTAAAACCTGTTTTGCGGATCATAGCAGTTTAACTGTAGCGAGGGGGCCTCAACTCTGTTGTAGGATGTACACCAGATTGCCAAGATTGCCAGATTGCTTGATTAAT
>NW_026267396.1:373062-373962 GCF_000697945.3 Frankliniella occidentalis | reverse complement strand
GAGTGCCTGAGTGTCGCGTCAGGCCCCTGCTCAACAATACTAGGATCCCCTCCTCGGCCGCGGCTGCCGCCCGGTACGCTCCCCCCTCCCTCCCCAAAATAATGCCTGTCAAAGACGATAAACGAGGAAAACATTTAAAATATGATGCAAAACCACCACAAATAATAATCAAACTAGAAATATTAAAACACAGGTATACTATAGTATTAAATTGGTATCATCTGCTTTCAAGATAGATTCTTGATTTAGATTTTTTCCTCGTGTGCAACGAGTTTTTTTATTTGCCTACCCTTCGCACTATTCCCTTCGTACCTGATCATGTACGCATCTTCTTCCGCATGCATGTAGGTACTCAAGAGATAACGCATACATTGTACACACTTGAAAAAAATCGCATCCGATCTGGATGGGCACCAAAACGTCGCTTTTTAGGAGCAAAATTGTCAGTTTTCATTTACAGTGTAGTAAATATTTACAGAGACTCTGTCGGTTTCTCGCTTTCATGATCTGTACAACCACCTCCCTGCGTGGTTGGTCGTGTTGATTTGGAAACTGCGCAGCAGAACAACAAATGGCTGGGCATAAAGGGCCGTAAGTGCAATGGAAAACGAAGCAAGCTGTGTTGCCAGCAGTTCCTCTTTGGTGGGCGCTCTGTCACTGTCGCACGTCCCACACAGAGCTCCGACTCGCCGTTGGTGGGAGGGAGACAAAATACTCGGACGGCCAACGATGGATCGGAACGTCAACGTGACGTGCTCACAGCCGCCCTCACACCCCCATTTGTCCAAATCTTGTGGAGTCTTCACATAAAACACGACAGAAACAACGTGGCGTTACACGAAATAAAATTTGTTTTCGAAAACGGAGATCTCCGTCAATTCATACTGGCAAAAAGGTGTT
>NW_026267396.1:371647-372280 GCF_000697945.3 Frankliniella occidentalis | reverse complement strand
AATTTTGGATCCGATTGCCGACAGACTGACGAAGATTATCGTATATTGCCAGAGGGGGTTCACACACTTACACCAGTGCAACGCCCAGCAAAACACAGAAATTGCCAGAAAACGAAATTGAAAGCAATGAGTCGCGCGCGTTTGACTTGCAATAAGGATATCTTTTTACTCTTATTTTCTAAAATTTCCTGCACCAATTTTTTTATCCATTGCAAGGTGCTTTTTTGAACGCATCGTGGCGAATTTATGCAGTTTGCCAGTTACAAATTTTCACAAGTTTGCACCTTTCTTATTCACAATTGTCTTTTGTCAAAAGATGCCAATTTGTCGTTTACAGGATGCAGATTTGCGTTTCCTTTGGATGTGCTGAAAAATGCATCAAGTAAAGGACTGTAAACATTCCCTTAACATTTTTTGGACTTTACTGAGAAACTGTAAACTAAACATATGATAGGCAGTATCCTTGTTTGCTTACTCTGTCTCTATTTTAAAAAAGAAGAAAAAAACACAATAAAAATCAAAAACAAACGAGATAATAAGGCCACAATAAAGTGCATGGATGTTTTTCACGCTGTATGTGCTGCACTACTGCTCGTTATTTTGTACGCACTAATGTACAATTTTGGAGAAATA
>NW_026267396.1:370699-371116 GCF_000697945.3 Frankliniella occidentalis | reverse complement strand
TCCACATGTCATGAGAAAACGCGAAATGACGGCGGGAGCGGGAGAAGCTTTATCTAAGATGATTGATTTATTCTTCCACTTTGTTTACCAGTAATCCTCCTGGCAGACTGAGCAGTGCTAATAATGTAGTATAGCATTCGTCTTTTAAGTATGGTAAAAAACAACAATAACATTATTGAACGGGGAAATAAATTTGGTATTCATCATCCTCTTATCAGAATACATTTATCTGAATGGTATGGTGTCCAATGCATATGCACCCAGAAAACGATATTCTTGATTTTAGAGTAACATACAGGTGATTAGTATGTTGGCGGTGTATAATACGAACCAAGTATGTAATTCTATTCTTCATTGGCTGAGCGATAGCGAAGCCTATTACTCCAGTGATGATCAAAAAGTTTCGCGTCTGTCTGT
>NW_026267396.1:368368-369359 GCF_000697945.3 Frankliniella occidentalis | reverse complement strand
TTTTCTCTCGGCGCCGCACGGTAAAGGGGGGAGGGGGAGGAAAGGGGGCCTCTCGCCGGGCACGCCACCGGACGCCGCACACCCCTCCCCCCGGCACGGTCCCGGTGAGGCTGGAAAAGGTGCGGGGAATCTGCAGGCTCCGTGTCTCTTTAATGTTGTGTCGAGAGTAATAGGATACTCGTTGGTTATCCGAGACCGGAGGACGTCTCTAGGTTATCTTCGGGATGTCTATATTTTGTCTTCTCGTTGTCTCTATAGTGTCTCCTGGATTTCTTCGCGAAGTCTCCTCGCAGTCTCTGCGTTGTGTCCGGGCAGTCCCTATAATGTCTATCGATAATCTGCTCGGTGTCCGCATGCCACGCAAACAAAAATATAGCACCCTAGCTATTTTTTTAGCACTGGTGCTAAAAATTCGTCAGCATAGGCCCAGCTAATTTTTTTAGCTCCAGTGCTAAACTTTTAGTTGTACAGCAAACTGAAGCAATGTACTAGCTGTATCACCAATACTATTTAGCAGTACAGCTAAATATTTTATCCTGTAGCTAATTTTTTAGTAGGGGTGCCAAATTTGCCTTCTTAATCGATTAGCACGGAACCGATTTTTATTTTTTTCCGTGTGCTCGCTTTAGGATGTCTCTTTTTGGCCTTAAAATATCTTTCCTACAATCACTTTAAGTGTCTTTGAGTTGCCCCAGCACAGGCTCGCAGGCGTAGCTTGCGATAGCCTCGGTGGAATCTGGACGATGTCTCTCAAAGAGTAGTCCTAGAGACATGCTGAAGCCCCGTTTATTTGTACGGGCATGCATGATCATTCATCGTGGTGATTCATGATCCACGAATCCAAGAAGGCGACAAATCTAAAGAGTGTGAGTAGCTATACAGAGGCCCAAATAACTTCTCGTGCTGCGCGAAAAATTCAACAGTTCTGTCGTGGGCGCTGGGACAATAAACGGGGGTGATCCATGATTCATGTGAGGTACACTTAGACCCT
>NW_026267396.1:360853-361998 GCF_000697945.3 Frankliniella occidentalis | reverse complement strand
AGAGAGAGAGAGAGAGAGAGAGAGAGGGGGGGGGAAAGTAGAGCCAGGAGGAGGGGAACGACCTTCACGGCGTCTCTCCCGCCGCCGCGCCTCTCTACACTGCACTGCACATTCGGCAGTCGGCTTGGAAGAACGTTGCCAGCAGCCGAGCAGCTATGCACCTAGAAGTAGTGTTTGTGAAGTAGACTGCTAGCAAGACAGTACGTTCCAAGTGGATAATATCGCTCGTTTTCGACCGTTTTCGACATACGTACCATCTGTCAGTTTGCCTACTCCTGCCTGCCTCCATGATCTGATTGTAAGCCTGTGGGGTGCGAGCTTGCAGACATGCTCTTCTTTACGCGTGCCATACCGATTCTTGAGCTTGGTTCGTATACCAGAGAAAAACGACGTCCGCGGAAAGCACCCAAAGATACCTACCAAATCAGCTGTTTTTATATATAAAAGATTCTTATTATTCTTTCATATGCTATAATTACTTAAAATTGATATACTCTACACACTCCACAAGTCGCCACAATCGAACAATTTTTATGCAACGGTGGGGGCTAAAATGGGAATGGTTCGAACCATGGTTCGATCGACCCGAATTTAAAAAAAACTACCTAATAAACAGAAACAAAAACAAAAGAAGAGGGGCACGGTTGTTCCTTCTGGTAGAGACAGTTTGCCAGAGCCAAGTGCAAGTGGACAACATTAAGTTGCACATTTTTAAGTGTTTGACTGGATATTTCACTGTTAACCCAACTGTGTTACATAGTACACTCTTGCTTGTGTGTACTTAAAAGCACACGCAAGATAGTGTGCTTGTCATGTACCCTACACACTTTCAAGTGTGCACCATGCCAGGCACACACTTCCTTGAGTGTGCTTTCAGGTACACACAAGAAAGAGTGTACTGTGTACACAGTTGGGTCTACAGTGTTGAATATTTTAAAGTGTTTATCAGTAAACGTGAACACTTTAAGGTGTCCAAAAGTGGCATGGTGCACCTTGGTGTTGAACTCTTCTAAGTGTGTTTACTGTTATACATCATGTTTTACTAAAAAGTGCACTGCTTATAGTATTCAAATATCCTATCCAGTCAATAACTTTAAAGGGTGCAACGTGTTGTTGAGCTCTTGAATGTGCACGCCAGTTGAACA
>NW_026267396.1:357808-358907 GCF_000697945.3 Frankliniella occidentalis | reverse complement strand
CTTTGTTTATTGCAGTGCATAGAGCTCCGCTACAGCACTTTCATTTCTACCCCTACCTCGTCCACCCTCTGTTCCTAAGCCCGTAGGCTCTTCCCCTTCAGTCTGTCACCGAGATTGTGGTCAGCCAGGCTCTGATCAGGTCGACCAGGTGTCGATTGGGACTTGGTTTGGGAAAAGCAGTCGGCAACAACTCTATACTGCCCGAGGATCCTCACGGAAATCCGTAAGGAAAATTACGCTGGTCAGTCTAAATTCGCTGTCACAACTTTCTAGACTGAGAAATCCGTGCAGTTTACAAGGTATGAAGATTGAAAATCGGATCTGAATTAGTTTTCTTTGACGACCTAAATAGTGCAATTACTCTGTCAATCCAAATGTGTACATTGTATAATTTAAATAAAGTGTACAAGGCATGTATGCTTTAAATAACGTTTACATACCCATGTACACATTTATAAATGGTCACATTTATAAATGTGTACGTGCCCATGTACACATCTTTCAAAGTGTACATGCCCATGTGTACATGGCATGTGTACTAAAGGTAGTATGTACACTTTGAAAGATGTGTACACGGGTATACACAATTATAAATGTGACCATTTATAAATGTGAACATGGGTACATACACGTTATTTAAAGCATACATACATGCCTTGTACACTCTATTTAAAGTGTACAATGCACACATTTGGGTTGAGTATGCTGCGTTTATAAATTATCTGGTACCTTTCCTTTATAAATGTACGACCGCTTTCGTAAATGTACAACTTAACTGGTCAATCATATTAAATTTATTTTGAAAAAATATTTAAAGTTTAGAAATATATTTTTCACTGCGGTCTTGGTTTGTTGTGTTTTCTCTAGGCGCAGACTTTACTTTAGATCCATAACTTTTGAAACCCTCTTTGTCTGTTGGCTCTGGGAAACTTGATGTGTCATGACACCACTTACGGGAAGTGAATGACATACGCCATCGTGCCGCCGCTAAGTCCCAGTTGGCCCGGTGACTTGAAGCGTCAAAATACGTGAATATGTATGAACAGATTTCGAGGTGCATGATTGATATGTAGCTTATGACAGTTACAGTAGTGAGACT
>NW_026267396.1:348444-351103 GCF_000697945.3 Frankliniella occidentalis | reverse complement strand
CTGGTATGGTATCGTCACGACGTGACCACAAGATATCATGATTAGTGATGAACATTGCTGCTCTCGGCCATGCGCCTCGCCACGCCCCGCTGGAGCTGCTTGTTGGCCGAACTCTTCGCATGCAATCAGATTGAAAGCGTACAGCTACCAGCGGCCTCCTGCCAAGGGGGGTAAGAGCGAGTGAGAGCGAGAAGAGATAAATGGACACTGCGGAAAGAAAGAACGCTAAGGGTGGGTGGAGGGGCACAAACAACATCAAACAAGCTGACGTCACTTTATTAATTTTAAATATATCTTGTTTTGTTATTAAACAAAATTAGGATACCAAAAATTCAATTTGTCTAAAACCAGATGATGAGAGTGCACAGAATGACGACAAGACGGGAGGGAGGAAAAGGGGGGGGGGGGAGGAAGAGAGAGAGAGAGAGAGAGAGAGAGAGAGAGAGAGAGAGAGAGAATCGTGATGAAACCTTTGGTCCGCCTGAAGTTGTTGCCCCCGCCCCTCTCTCCTGTCCCTGTCCATTCAGTTCCGACGCCCCCTCCCCCTCCCCGTCCTCTCCCTCCCTCACCCTCTTTCACGGCCACGCTGTCCCTTGCCCACCGTAGTTATACAAGCGAGACTGAGGAAGGCCAACACAGTTTTATTTCGGTTTTATTTTTATCCGTCATGCTTGCTCAACTATTGTAAATCCCAATTCCCAAAGCGTTAAAATGGGAAATTAAACTAACTTTTGTACTATATCACTAAAGTTGTTTTCAGACCATCATAAGACATTGACCACATTTTCCTTGAAACATCACCTTTAAATGTCAACGGTTGTCTTTCATGCACCATCTTCTGCCCCACAGTGATCTGTTGCCTCCGCAGCGCTCGCGCGGGGCCGCTTGCCTGCCGCTGTCGCCGAGCACAAACGATCCACTGTCAGAAAAACCTACAGTTATTTCTACAGGACGGCCAATAAATTTTTGCCAGGTCCGGACCGTCTTTAATTTTACGGTCAGACCGTATTAATTTTTACGGTTCGGACCGTATTTAATTTTACGGCTAGTCTGATACAGTTCAAACAGTATTTCAGATTACGGTTGGACTGTATTTCATTTTACGGTCCGTCCAGCTACAGTCGCGACCGTATTTAAAATTACCGCCTGGACTGTAAAATACACAAACTGGGCGGATCATTACGGTGAGTCATATTCATATCGAGGTAGTTGGAAAGACCATTTTACAGACGTTTGCCGAAAATTGCCCAGACTGTAACAGACCAGGCCGTAAAAATAAATACAGTCCGACCGTATTCTTAAATACAGTCCAAACCGTAACTTGTCAGACCGTAAAATTAAATACAGTCCGACCGTATTCTTAAATACAGCCCTGAACTGTCAGAAATCAGACCGTAAAATAAAGTACGATGAAGACCGTAAAAATAAATACAGTCCAACCGTAAAAATAAATACTGTCCGGCCTGTAAAATAATTTACAATCCCGACCGTAAGTCTACTGTATTTGACTACAGTTTTTTTAACAGTGGAGCGCAAGGGGGCGATTGCGCAATTAATGCCGGAAGGGGGGGGGGAGAGGGATGTTCAGTATGGGTAGAGTAACTGGGGTTAGGCGCGGAGTAATCACAGCAATCAAATGATGCGCCGCCGCGATGTGCCTCGCAACTTTGATTAAAGAATTATTCAGAGTTGGTTGGATTTACTTTGGGAGCGTCGCTGCCGCTCAACTGTCGCCCCTCTCCCCCCTTACTCTCTTTCCTCTCTATCCCACCCCACGCCTGTGTTCTCCCCCTCTTTATCCATCCTGCTGCACTAATTGAAACACATCTGGTCCAGAGGAGTCCAGAGAGGAAGAAAAGGGATGAACCGTATTCTCTTTCCCTCTAGTTTCTCTTTAGTTGTTTGGAAGAAATTATCATTCAGTTTTTTAAAACCCTCATTGAAAAGAAAAAGTTTTAAAAAGGTTTTTTATTGTGAAAAACTGAGGTGAAGCAAAATCCCACCATGGTTAAAAGGTGCAGGAAAGTTGTTTTACTTTTTTTTTCAAAGCTTATTGTTTAGAAACAATAATATGTCCACTGATATCTGAAGTGTTCGTCTGTCAAGCGGCAAGCTTCTAGCAGACTTGTGAACCGTGACGAATTCTCTCGGGAGAGAGAGGAGGGCGAAAGAAGGAGAGGATAGGTGAGTGGTAGTCGGGATGGAAAGGAGGGGGACGGGTGTCCGTGGTGCCACAGGCACGGTCAGTTATAATTAACGCGGTGCACTTGCTGTCCGCTCACAGAGAGAGGGCGCCTGACCGCGTGCCTGCAACTCCCACCGTTGTGTGTGTGAGGTGTGTCTGTATAGGTGTGTCTGCGTGCGTGTGCAATGCATGCCTGCACACGCACGTACGCTCCCGTCGTTAAGAGCCAAACAAACTTGTGGGTACTAATTCACAATATTGTTGTCACCTTCACCATTATTGCTTAGAATCTGTTTTGACATGGCAAGGAAGGAAAACTTCGATAAGAAATCTGAGAGTGCGAATCGCGATAGGTTGCTGCGAATGAGCAAACTGAGACGACCAAAGTGCAACCTCAGCCAAGCGTTCACGCCTTCTTAAAGCCGTCTGCCATTAGATACAGCGCCCACAGAGGCGCGGAATGAAGCAATCTTC
>NW_026267396.1:328729-342918 GCF_000697945.3 Frankliniella occidentalis | reverse complement strand
GGGGGTAGAGGCCGGACCCATCACCTCTGGTTGCTTAGTACTGGGGAATTGGATCGGTGCGGAAGTCCATCAGAGCACGCCACCAACACTAGCCCCGCCAGCCCCACCCCAGCCAGCACACGAGTGGAGTGGACGTCCACATTTCGGCCCGCTCTTGGTCCTGAATAGTAATTGCTTCCCCCCGATGCGTATGTCCGGTTCGCCCGTGCGCCGCCCGGTCGTCGCCCACTCCTGGCCGACCAGCGCCTGGACCAGCCTGACGCTTCTCTTCATGACTTTACGACCCGTGAGCAATAAAAACTAACCGCGCGCTAGATTATTTTTAACTGCCCCCCCCCCCCCTGCCCCCTTTGCCCATATCACGACTCTGCATTGAAGGCCCCCTTCTCTCTCTGCGCCGTTTGGATGGCCAGACGGAGCCCAGATTACTGTGGATGTGCTGTTTGTATTACTCTGCTGTCCCCCATGACCCCCACCCCCCACCCCCTTCCACACACACACACACCCCTCGCACTCGACTCTCCGCAAAACTTTATTTCATTTTGTCGGGGTACGGGTTTCCTTTGTAGACCGTTACATTATTGATGTGATTAAGTGTTCAACTGCTCAACACTTCTAAGTGTGCAACTCGGTAGGTGTGCACTTGCGAGTGTACAACTTCTCGGTTGAACACTTCCTTAGATTGGACGCTTACTGTGTAGGAATTGCTCAACCGAGGAGTTGCACACTTGCAAGTGCACACCTACCGAGTTGCACACTTAGAAGTGTTGAGCAGTTGAACACTTACTTTATCAGTGTGGACATTCACAACTCCAATCAACATATTTTCGTTTTCTCCATGAATGAAAAAGTCAGCAAAATTTGAGGCTACATATTGTAAATAAAATAAAAAACCTACCCTCGTACCTAGAGAGCCTCCTGGATGCGAGGCGCACACTCGAGCAGCACCATCGTCGGGTGGGCGGGACCGCAGCAGCTCTGCGGCGGGAATTTGACAAGTTACTGAATATGCAGATGGTGCGAAGTGCGCCGGTAAACATGCTATTCGAGTTTAGTACGGTGCTGCGCAGCAGGGCGGTTTAGTTTCCCTCTCTCAGTCCCTGTCCTCGCACAGTCCTCGCAAGAGGAGATTCGGTCCTGACTGCCATCCTTGTCCAGAAGACGTCCAGTTCCTTCATGCCCGATACATGTCGGTTCCCGCTCCGTCATCAGCAATTGCCTTCATAACGTAGACCGTATAAATCAAAATTCGCTGACTGAACAGAACAACCACTGAGCTGACGCTGGCGGAGAAAACTTTGTTCGCTGACTGCTTGTTACTGTTCGTGCTTCGATAAAGGAAGTCTGCGAGAGAAGCTGTCATATCAGCCCCTTGTAAAGCACTGTCTGTAGTTTAAAACAAAATGACGTCATGGCGTTTCCTTGGTTTATCGATGCCAGTCGACTGAATTGAATAGACTTCAGAAGACCGCTACGCCGTGTGCTGCGATTCTTATTTTCATGGGTGCCAAGGACGATGACCGATGCCATAAAGAGAGCCCGAGCGGGAGAGGGAGAGAGAGAGGGAATTTATTTGCCCCGCGGGTCAGGGGCGACCGTCTCTTGGGGAGCTTCGACGGAAAAAAATTAGGAAGAAACGGAGTGGGAAAGGTTGGTCGCGGAACGATGCTGAATGAGCAGCGGGAAACCCCAGTTACAAGAGAAACATCGCGGCCGTTGTGTGAAAGTATATAAAGATGCATTGTAGCCTAAACACCGTCTTACATGTACTTTGGACGTTTATCGTTTAAAACTCTTTTACCTAAACTTCCAGCGTCCTTTATCTGACAATAAGTTAATTATTATTTCCCCTGTTATTTGTTTGTTATTTTCCCTGAAAGGTGTTTACAAAGTAACAGTATGAAATTGATGTGTAGTTGTTGTTACTTTGGGTCCTATAGTATGTGTCCTCATGATACGAATAAGGTCGTGCCGTCGGATGAGTTTTTCACGTTCGAACGGGGGGAAGCGTAGAAGATGGCGGTAGCTGCGAGAGTGGGAGTCGGACGAAAAAGGGGGAGGCTGGCTTCTAAATGGTTCCCGCCCTGAAAGCTTCCGCCAACAGCTGGAGGAGAGGCTAGGCGCCGGGCTGGGGGAGGTCCGCTAGGAAGATGCATCGGAAGTGGAGACCAAAAGCACGAGCCTCGGCATGCGCCTGTGGTAAAGAGTCGATGAAGGAGAAAGTAAAGTCGTTGGGTTGGGATTTGAAAGTATTCCGCAGATGTAATTCAGTCAGTTGGGGCTTATCTGCCACGCCCTTTTCCACTTCTCTCTTTCTCGGGATTAAAAATAACACGTCAAGCGGCGACTGGGAACGGAAAGCCTCCTAGACTCGTTTGGGGGGTACTGCAGGAGCATGCACGGACGCGAGAGCCTCCTGACCGCGCTCCAGACTCTTGGTGCTATTGTGTGTTTCAAAAATAGAACTAGTTCATCAATTCCACTTACCTCATAGTACGTTGCTTTCCTCATAAAGTTCAGTAACCACGCTGAAGCATCTTCGAGACGTGTACACGGGGAGAGGGAGAGAGAGAAGGGGGGGGGGAGGGGGCGATGCTTGAAGGGGAAAGAACAACTCTCTGAGGAGCAGCAGCCCTTGTTAGCCGTTCAAGGGGAAGCTCCATGGAGTGGCAGGGGCAGGGCGGAGGCACTTTGGCGCGACTAACGAAGGCGTCGACTAGACATTACCGCTGCGCTCTGGCTTCCTGCGGTAATGTCGCTTGATGGCGTCTGTCGTTGCGCCCTCCGCCCTCCCTTGCCCCTCTTTTCGTTCTCATCTCTACCCTTTAACCCGAGGAGCTCACACCCAAAAACAAACCACACTCATTGACAGACGGTAACGAGGCATTGGTGTAAATGGTGTAAATAGACAGATGGTAAAACATACAGCCTACGCCGTAGGTAAAATATGACGATTTTAGACTTGAAAAACCTTGCGTGCTCGTGCGGCTGGTGCACCTACTTTGTGGGCTCGTACTCGTAGGGCTGGTTCGCCTGGAGGCAAGAGCTGTTCAGCGCGCGGCAGCCTTCCCTTTTGGAGGCTCTGGTTGGGGGGCGATTGCTTTTTTTTAAAAAAGTTGACACATTTTAGGTCGATCAGCTTGGCTTACCTCGAGTACTTTCGCCCTCTGGCCGTCCACACCCTTATGCCGCCACTCTACCAGCGGACGGGTCGCATATTGAAACGACCACTGCGGAGAAAAGTCTGATCCTCTCCTCCTGGAACGAGGGGCGTGGTAGTGGGGTACGGCCGGGCGACAGAAAATACGGTCCAGCCATTCCGAAAATGGCGTGTTTGCCCAACTCAATTTATCGCAAAAATTTTCCGCCTTGGATGGGTGGACGCGGCGCGCGGCCTGGGTTGGAGGAACAGAGCCAGTGCCTGACGGTCGCACTGTGAACCCAACAGTCGACCATGTGGTCCACACATGACTACGCGCGGAAACGCACAAGCAACGAACAAGTGTATGATGGCTATGTACCTATCTGGCGGACGGTTGACAGCCATGTGTCTGGTAGGGTAGGTCGACCGCTAACCTTTTCGCCATCCTAAGCACTAACCAGCCACTACGGGTATGACCTTTGTCACTTGAACTAGAAAGTTAGCTGGCGCAGCTAATATTGTTACCCATCACGAATCTAGCTAATCCTTCTTTTCCGTGTTGCAGCAGTAGGCCTGGCAGGCACAATTTTTTAGAGTCATGAACTTGCTGGCCCTAAAGAAGGATTTCCGGAAATCGGCTTACTTCCTAACAGCATTAACAAAGCTAAGAAGGGCACATATTAAAGAGCAAGGCATTCAGTCCTTTGCCGCCTTAAACTAGGGAATTTTCGTTTCCTGCTTGAAGCCGTTATTGACAGGTTGAGTTCGATAAAAGTGGTCTGCTGACAGCTGCAAGTGGTTCCTCAGTGCCCCTGCCCCTGGTATCAAGCGCGCTGTTGGCCTTGTTGGGCGTGGCCCGGCCGGGGCGGCCCGGCGGCCCGTGAGGTGAGCGGGGAAATGGATCCCCCTCATTGTGAATGATATCACAGGCTGTCGCGGCTGTCGCGCTGCTGCGGCGCGCTGCTGCGGGGGTGGCGTGGCGTGACGCACTGTGTGGAGGTATCAAGTTCCTGACAGATGAGAGATGGCTCGTCTCGATAGCCCCCTCCCCGCGATGTTCGTCTTGTGAGGGAGAGCAGGAGGTGTGGGCACATCCGTCTCTCCTCGCGTCTCACCTGGTGAGGCCACCCAGGTGATGTGGTGTTGAGAACGGGGACGGGTGGTTAGGAGAAGGGATGGGGCTGCTGCTGCTGCTGCAAAACCAGGAGCAAAATGTGCTGATGCGGCTGAAACTCCTGAGGTGATTTTGGTGTAATTACCTTAAGTCGGAAACATTCGTGGGGTTGACACTTGACAGTGTGGGTAGTTTTTTCAAGTGTCTCTCACAAGTCCCTTAGAAAAACAATGCCGCCCTGCACCGCCAATAACAAATCACTAATTTTGGGAATGTCCAACTTTTTAACATGTGTAAGTGTGCACTAGTCCAAACCGATTTGGACACTGCGCCTTGTTTGGTGGCTCCTACTTAGAGATATGCCTCGTGTTTATAGTTTTTCAATTCGTTCCCACTCACCTTCGCGTAGCTAAAACTGATGGGATTGGTTTACAACAAATAATTACTTCGACGGAATAAGCGGGCGCCATCCTGTGCTTGGCCGCCACTCCAATGTAGTGTGCTAGTGGGATAGAAAAAGAGGGAGGGGTGGGGGACCCCAGCCCACCAGCAGTCCCGAGCGTCCCTAGCCCGGCGGGGTTCCCAGACAGCCTTGACATTGCTCGGCTGCCACGATGGACCGGGACTACGGGACGGACAGACGCGTGCCTTTGCTCTGCCCGGGCCGGGGAAGTGGGGCGGGCGAGCTGTTGTTGGGAGATGAAAGACGGAGGGAGGAAGCAAGGAGTTGCAGGAGCGAGGAGAGAGTGAAACTGGGAGGAAGCAAGGGGTTGCAGGAGCGAGGAGGAGGAGGGAGAGAAACGGGGAGGAAGCAAGGAGTTGCAGGAGCGGGGAGAGAGAGAAACGGGGAGGAGGCAAGGAGTTGCAGGAGCGAGGAGAGAGAACATACACAATGAGTAATACTGTAATCACCAGTAATCACTGTTATTCCTGCTGCATAAACACGTAGGTATTTTTCTAAAAAATGAATCAGTACAGGTCTAAGAGTGTCCGAATTTCCGTTTACCTTTTGCCACAGAACGACAGCAGAAGTGGGAAGGCCTCCTGGACCTCAGCCGCCAGTTGAGCAATGGATTCGAGACAAAAACTTGTCGAAACACTGAGTTGAAACTCGCGCTATGTGGCGCCCGTAGTCAGGGGGAATTCGAAAATGGAAGATATCTCTGCTTTGCCAGGGCGAGCGGACCTGAGCCGGAGCGGAAAAGGGGGCGGGGGGCGCACTCGTGGCTGGTCAAGCCCGCGCCGCCCGGGAATGCTAGGCGATGGAACGTGTTTTAATATAACTCTCCGCTACGGAGTTATGCCCTTCTGAAGAGCGAAGAGCAGGAAATAATGTCTACGGAGAGGGAGGCGGACAGAGAGAAGAGCGAGGAGAGCATTCCACAGGAGGAGGCGGTGGCGGCTCCGGCAGCGGCTCCAGCAGGCCGCCGGAAACCTGATCGTTTTATCACTGGAATGCCGGTCTCCCCTTCCCACCCCACCCCCTCTTCCCTCGACCTCAACACTAGGCACCGGCAGAGAACCTATCGAGAACCGTCCGCGGTAGATCGGCAGCTGAACTGCTGGTGGAAAGGGTAGGGGGGTTCTCCTAGGATCCAGCGTGTACTGCAAAGAGGGCCGCAGTATAGTTTTGGGCTTCACTGGAAAATGTCTACAAAGGCATTGTTTGGTATTACAAAGAAAACGGAAGCATTGTAACACAAAGCGAAATTTCTTCGTAATTCTGAAACATTCCTGTGTAAGTACTAAGCTATGCGAATGCGGTTGCACGGCTACAATTTTAACCACAACCGAATTATTAACAATATTTACTTTTCATAAGTCTGGAAATATAGACATTATTTATTATTGGTCCGGCATTGCATTTCCATGCTCCCCCGGCCGTTCGAGTGTGGAGAACCATGATGCTGGAATGACTTCTTTGCCCCCTCCTCAGTCCTTGGCTGTGCCCTGGCTGCCCCGGCCCCCAGGAGGAGCTCAGGTGGTCCAAGGGATGGGCGGTGGGAAGATGCCATCTGTCGGGCGCTCTCCCAAGGAGGGCGGGCGTGGGCGCCGAAGCTGCTGCCGGGGTGGGGTGCGCCAGCTTCCGAACAGAGTCTGAATTTTAATCTGGGACCTCCTGTTTGACGCCGGCGACGCTGCGGACGGGGATTGGAGGACGGCACAGCGGGGATCGTCGTGGGTCTCGCATAAGGCGTTTGGAGAGAAATGCAGAAAGATGCAGAGAGTTGGAGGGAGTGAGTTCTCACCACAATATGTTTAAATTTTCCTCACAAAACCCGACCGACCCTCACGGCTGCTGTTCATAAGACGCGTTCCTTTGACTGACTTTGGCATTCTCTCTGTTGCAGCGGCGGCATGTGACGGCCCTGCGGAGCCCGGCCCCGGCGCGGTGCCCGCGGGCCATGCGGCGGTAGGGGAGGGGAGCGCGCGAGGCGAGCGGCGATGGAGGGGCTGGCCACCGTCGTCGCCCTCGCGGCTGAGAACCTGACGGCCTCGGCGGGCCCTTCCTCGTCCTCGGCCGCCTCGCCGACATGGACGACGCCGCCGTCCCAGCTGTCCTCCTCATCGCCGTTCGCCGAGGACGTGTTCAACAACATCACGTCCACGGAGCCACCCATCGGCAAGTCGCGCTACTCGGTGTCCGAGATCATCGTCCTGGCCATCTTTGCGGGCAGCCTGTCCATAGTCACCGTCGTCGGCAACTCTATGGTCATGATCTCGTTCAAGATCGACAAACAACTTCAGACCATCAGCAATTACTTCTTGTTCAGGTAAGCATTAGGTTGTCTGTATCCTAGCTATTTTTAGAAACACAGTTTTAAAGACGTCAGTTCACTCTTGACGCCCCCGATCCCAAGCTTGCATAGCGGTCCATCGGACTCCAACCAACAGGGGCGGCCAGATGGTCGTGACCTCGGCCCTGACGCAATTATCAGAAATGAAATGGGAGCAAAACCGTCGGCAAACCCAGGCTCAATTAAAGGGACTCGGACCATTATTAGCGAAACCTAACCCCAAAACGCACCGCGAGTTCATGGCGAGGTGGGGACTGTGGCGCTGTGCGGTTCATTTGGTGGTCCGCCCCGCCTCGCCCCGCCTCCGCCCCGCCTCGCCCCGCCGCGTTGCGCCTCTCCACGCCGGGAGCGCCCCGGTCAGGTAGGCTGGGGAAACACGTCGTGTTGTCCTTGCGGCGTCGGCTTGTTAGTTTGGCAAACGCTCTCCTCAAAGGCCCTCCTCCCCCACATCCCTTTCGCTGGCCCCTCTTGTTCGTTGCCTCTATCAAGTTCTGCGGCATGAAAAAGGGTGACGCGGGTTTAAGAAACGTAGCGTTCTGTACATTTCGGTTTAACGGTTTAGAATGGCCCTGACCACGACCCACGTCTTTCCGCAGCCTGGCGGTGGCTGACTTGGCCATCGGTCTCATCTCCATGCCGCTGTTCACCGTGTCGGCGCTCATGGGCTACTGGCCGCTGGGTCCGCACGTGTGCGATGCTTGGCTCACCTTGGACTACCTCAACAGCAACGCGTCGGTGCTCAACCTGCTCATCATTTCGTTCGACCGCTACTTCTCTGTCACCCGGCCGTTAACCTATCGCGCCAAGAGGACCACCAATCGAGCCGCCATCATGATAGGTAAGTACGGAACGGGTGCTGGATATCAGGCTAGCTCCTCAGGCACTACGACTGTACTGCGTGACTGTTATGGGTTCTGCTCTTCTCCCATAAGTTCAGAAAAATGCCGGCAAATGCACTTTTACTTCTTCAAAACCAAAGATGCAAAACAGTACAGCTTCTTTGAAGTAGTGCTTTGGAATATTGTAAGGGTGCAACTGTTTTAGTTCCTTCCTAGTTTGGTCCGATTTATCTACATTTTTCTCGCTGTATAATACTTTTACCCCAAACTCGCCCCTTCGCGTGATAAGAGTAACTTGACCCCGCCGACACCCCCCCCCTCTCTGGCCCCTGTTCTCCTATCAACGTAAAGGCCATGCGGTTTTCTGAACGAGCCCCATAAAGAAGCCAATTTCGAAGAGAGCTGCTGTTGGCCGATACGAACGCTGAACGCCTCACGTGGCAGGGAGCGTGCAGACGCGTGGCCGGCGCAGACTCAGCTGACTCGCTCGCGATGATTGGCCGTCGTTATTTGTCGCTCGGTGCCCCTGTGCCCACCCACCTGCTACGAGCGCTGCCGCCTCCGTCGTGGGGAGCGCGTAACTGTAAAATGGTCTCGCGCATTGAATTATTTGCAACTATTTGAGGAGTTCGATTTTTTTTTGTATTCCAAAGAATGTCTTTGTATTGTAAGTGTGTATTTTCCAGCTCTTTCACTCTAACAAGGGGACTCGGGGACTCATACAAGTGTAAATTCCCGAATCCGTTTAAACTTTGCGGGGTTTTCAATGTCGACTGCATCCTAAACGATTGCCGATAACAGTTCGTACCCAATTTTATATTTTGGTTACAACCTAAAGCAAGGGTGCTGATTTGCCATGCACCCCCCGAGTGCGTGTGCGGTGCGCGTGCAGCCGATCGCTGCGAGACGCGGCCCAAGGCCTGGAGAGACCGACCCCCCCGCTGACCCGCACCGATCCCCTCATCTCCCCCTCTCCAGCCCGGAACTCATTCCTCTGCTGAACCCCCATTGGTCGGGGAGCTGTGGCGGTTTACTCCCGAGGAATGCCAAAGAGGTCCGGGGGGGGGGGTGCCGAGGAGAGGGGAGCGGGGCGGTGAGTTCATTGAAGAGTCCGCGTGGCAGGATAGGCGATGCAGGACACATTCTCCAACAGGAACAGCGAAAACGATCACAGTCAAATAACGAGAAAGGAAGTTAGAGCCAAAGCCACAGTGAAGTAGTATGGGGTTAGTATGGCCAACGTATTCAATGCCAACGGTTTAGGGATCATCCAGATAGTACGCCCGTTTTTCTCATATTCGTTCGGCAAATTACGGGAGTTGGGCGCCTGCGAGGCGCAGGGTAGGCTGTCCCGCAACACAGGAATGCGTTGCAGGCAGTGTGTTGCCTACCTACCAGGCGCCGTAGGAGCAGGAATGGGTTGAACTCGTAAGTTTCATAACGGGGAATGACGCGGACGCAGTTCTAGACGATGCTTTTTTAAAGCAGCTTCCTGCACTCAGAAAAATCGTTTCTTGTTTCAAGTAATTTTTTCCTGGCTTTAAGTGCAGGCTGCCAAAAGATGAAAGTTACTCTTGAAACAAGCAGATATTTTCTTTCGAGTAAGAGAACAATCTTATTCCAATGACAAAATTGCCTAGTTTCAATGGTGAATTTCATCTTGTGTCAGCTTGCACCACTATTTTACTATTTTTATGGGTGTGTCGCTTGTACAAGTTGGCCGGGTCTTCAAGGGTTTCACATCTTCACCTCGCGATACTGTGATACGCTGCGATACTTTGCTGCAAATACCAATTTCGTTCTCACGCACAATAACTGATGTGTACAAAGGATTTCGAGCAATTGTAATTCAAACAAGTTCTTGGTAATACGAAGAGACCAGATAGTATTACAAATCAGGCTCTTCGCACTACGAACCGGGGGCTGTTCGTATGGAGAACAATCGTTTGTAGTATAGCTGCTCCGCCTTTTATGTACATTACAAACTACGATAGGGTGAATAACGCATGCACCCATAAACACTTGGTGTGCTTGTCATACGATCGCTCATCAGCTAAAAGAATCAGCCAACAGATGAAAATCATTATTTCAACTGATGACTGTCTCCGCCCCTCAACAGCCAAAGCGGGCGCGCAGACTGTCTGGGTGGGGCGGCATCAGTTGAGGTCTTCAATGCGAAGCGCTCTCGGAGCTCAAGTGCTAAGAGTTGTTGGTTTTGGAGAGCGGCCGCGCGCAGTGGGGTGGGGCTGGTGCGGGCTGGCGCTAGCTGGCGCGGGCTGGAGAGGCGGTAGGGGTAGACAGGTGCGGGGGCACGGGGTAGAAGGGGTTTGAAGGCCACTATGCCATGCGGGAGGGGGAAGAGAGATGGGAGGAAGAGAGAAAGAGAGGGGGGATCCGCGCGCCGCTCTGCGCGCCTCCTAGCCCTCCCGCCACCTTACGCCACCACTGAGTTGAGGTCGTTCAAACAACTCAAGTCATTCGCAAACTTTTCCACCTTCCCACTGGGAAGGAGGGGTGGCGACGGCGCGGCGGCTGGGCCACTGGCAGCGCCAGTGCGGTGGAGGTAGGGCACGTGTGCATCAGGGTCATCTCATGCAGTCGGATCATGCCCAATGATTTTTTTCTAAGAAATGCAAGTGCATAGACTTTTCAGTAGCTTTAACTCTTGTTAAGCAGAAAGGCAATCAATTAGTAATTGACTAGTCGCATAAGCGCTCTAGACCAGCGAACCAGTTATTAGAGGCTGGGGGTGAGGAATGCTGTGAGGCGCGACGCGCCCTAATAATACCAGGCCTCCGCCGCCCCGCTCGCTCCGTCCTCTTCTCCCCTCCTTTCGCTAGACCGCCAGATTGTGCGCAAGCTGTAAACGAATGCCACAAGACTGGCGATATTACGCGCACTAACGATTTTGTTTCAGCTTTGTACAGTCGTAAATTACTTTTACACAATTCGTACAAATTTACGAACAAAAAATTGCACTGGACGTGTACTAAAAGATTGCCGTTTTTGGAATAAAATTGTCCTTTTTCTTTTAGAGCGTAACCTACACTGATAAACCAAGTGTTCAACTGCTCAACATTTGTAAGTGTGCAATCGCAAGTTCAATACTTGCAAGTGTTCAATTCAGTAGTAGTACACTTGCAAGTGTTGAACTCGGTATTTGTGCACTTGTAAGTGTGCAACTCCTCTGTTGAACACTTCCCTTACAGTAAGCGCCCGGTATAGAGAAGTGTACAAAAGGAGAGTTAAACACTTACAAGTGCACAAATGTTGAGTTTAACACTTGCAAGTGTACTACTATTGAATTGTACACTTGCAAGTATTGAAATTGCGGTTGGACACTAACAAGTGTTGAGCAGTTGAACACTTGGTTTATCAGTGTATTCAAAATTGCGTGTATGCATGGATAAGTTCATAATACTTCAGTGTGCACAAGATGAATCCGCGTCCCCGTACCCGAACCGCTGCCCTCGAATACCTTTTTTTCGTATTTGCGAATGGGAAGCACCCATTCACCCCTGGTCAGCCAGCTAGGGCTCTTCAGGGTTAGAAGCAGACAGCTTGCTGATTGATTTACTATAACTTACTAATAGAAACTTTATATGCATTTGTATGCACATAGTTGTTACATTGTATAACACGTATAGTATTCACATATCCAGTCAGACTCTTGAAAGTGTGCAACATAGTGTTGAACACTTGCATGTGTACGCCAGTGGGGCACTAACCCAAGTCTGATTTTAGTGCCCCTGTATAGACACTAAAGGGCCCTATGGGTTCCAAAAAATAGTGCCTTTTGGCAGTTTTAATGGCTTTGTAAAAAGCCACTAAACCCTTAGTGTTTTTCAAAGGTAGGAATAATTAACACCTTTGTTTTTCTAGTGTGTCTGCATCCAAGGAGGGATTTAAAGTAACATTTGACACATCCCAACCCCACCTTCCTCCCCGACCAGCGAATGAATGGTGCTACGGTGGTGCAGTCCTCGCTCGGTCCGCCTGCCTGTGGCCCTCGCAGCGCCGCACGTACCGAAGGATAACCTTGGAACAAACTTGAGCCATATTTACGAACTCGCCTTGGCGTCGTGTGCCTCTCTTGCTTCATAAGAAAGATCTCCTGGGGACGTTCAGGGGGGGGGGGGGCTAATGGGAGACGTAGGAGAGTATCCCACCGTTTTGTCCTTCGGCCTCAAGACTTCATTGAGGTATCATATTATAACACATGTAAGATGTCTGAGGTCTGCCTTGCTTCTGCAAGCATTGCTCCCCAAAAGATTTTTTTCTAAACGAAATAGTGGGTTACTTTGCACATCCTGCTCTTTTGCTTTCTTACGGTGCAGCATTTGTCTACGCCGTGGGTGGCTGTAGGTCAGAGAGAGAGAGAGAGAGAGAGAGAGAGAGAGAGAGAGAGAGAGAACAGTTTGACAGCCAGTGCCAATTTTAAAGTGCCGCCTGCCTCCCAACCCCACCCATCCCCGTCCGGGTCGGACGTCGACTGATGCGACCTCCATTGTTTCCGCCATGTTGTCGGCGGCCATGATTTACAGCCGTTTTACGACGGAAAACTCTTTTATTTACCCCATCCTTGTTTACGCCGCTTGCTGAGCGGGACTGTTGCCTGTAGGGGCCACGGCGGTGAGA
The DNA here is from genome assembly GCF_000697945.3 of Frankliniella occidentalis. Classification (NCBI taxonomy): domain Eukaryota; kingdom Metazoa; phylum Arthropoda; class Insecta; order Thysanoptera; family Thripidae; genus Frankliniella; species Frankliniella occidentalis. The sequence continues at coordinate 330,387 of NW_026267396.1, read as the reverse complement.
ACCGCCTTAGATAGGTGGTATACCGAAGAATCGTACTTTCCGGGCCTGTCCAAGGGTCAGCTACCTCGAGTGTAACAGCCAAGACGCCCCACACGTCCACTCTAAACGACGTGGCTACTTGTTGGTGGCTCTTTTTTAAATGAAAAATTTTGGTCTGTTTAAAATGCGGCATTCGAAAAGAAAGGCCAGAATGTTGCTTATCAATGCGACCACGGCGTTTAGTGTGTTTAGCACAGTTAGATGCAGTTCTGCTTATGTGTTAACACAGCAATCTCACAGCAAGTACTGGTGAAACTGGGCAAAACCAAGGTGCTGTGTTTTACCTTCAAAGCTTTAGTGCCTGAAAAAACTGGAAATTTCTTTAGCACCCCTGGAAAGTCACCTTTGTTTTTCTGACCAAGTGACAGTACGCTCGATTTGTTCTTGAATCTAGATTACGCAATACAAATTACAGTATTAGCCTTTAGGCGATGTCTCCTTTGTCGTGGGCCTCGGCTGGGACGAGACTGGCCACGTGTGAGCCAAATATTTCGGCGTAGGTTTGCTCCAAGCAGAGTGTCCTTCCCCCTTTCAGGGCCCCACCGCACACATGCGTTGTCAACGCTTTGAAAGGCCAGGCCGTCACTCAAAGCACTATCTTGTTCCGGCCGGGCCCGGGCCTCCTCCGCCAGACTAGAGTGTGTCAAGAGCGGACCGTGATGTAGACCCACAGTCGTGAAGTCAAGTCATTCACACTTCAGCGTCATTCTGGCCGGGCCCGGGCCGGGCCTCCTCTGACAGACTAGAGTGTGTCAAGAGCGCACCGTGATGTAGACCCACAGTCGTGAAGTCAAGTCATTCACACTCCCACTCCCACGTTCTTCCGGCCGCGCCCGGGCCTCCTCTGACAGACTAGAGTGTGTCCAGAGCGAACCCTTATGTAGACCCACAGTCGTCAAGTAAAGTCATTTACACTCCCTCGTCGTTCTGGCTTTTAGCACAAAGAAACCGCTTTTAACAAATTTTCTTGTAGAACGAGCTCTATGCTAGCTGTCTTTTCACCTAGACAGGGATTCTACGCTTAGCATGTACTATCACCGCAGAAAGAATTGAACCCCTCCTGACGTCCATATATGGAATATCTTCCAAGCAGAAAGGGTTCAATTCTTTCTGCCCTGATAGTATTTCTTGTAGTTTCTTGTACTTGTCTCGTATTTTCAACGTGTATTTCAGTGTATTTCTAGTATTTCTTAAATAGGTTTTTTTTACTGTGTACTTGAGATTTCTTTGAGTTGGCTCCCTCCATTAACCGTTTCTCCGCGTCGAAAACAGAAGAAGAAAGAAAGAAGTTGCTTCAAGAACATTGCGGCCGGCCCTTAACAATACATGGACCGGCATGTTCTTAAAGCAACTTCTTCCTTTCTTCTTCTGTTTTCGTTGCGGACAAACGGTTAATAGGAAAATCTCGCAGCATCTACGTTGAATCTATGGTCAATTTCTTCGAATCTACGTGATGAGGTGACTTGACGACGAGTCGGCGTGAATAACGTAGATTCACGTGAAAGTCAACGTCGCATCTATAGGGTTCAGTGGACGCCATTTCCCATGCGGCCGCGGCTTTTGGTAGTCTTCGGTATTGAGGCAAAAGTGAGCTGCTGATAAACGTCACACGCCCTTCC
>NW_026267396.1:326812-328334 GCF_000697945.3 Frankliniella occidentalis | reverse complement strand
CGGACCAGCCAACCTTGCTTGCCTCCTCCTGACGTCGCCAGCCCCAGCTGAACCCAACACAGTGATGCGCTGACCACACCTCCCCCCTCCTCACAAGCCAGGCCCGAGGGTTGGCCGCACAACAGGCAGGCTTAGTGCGCGGTAGAGACCTCTTCTAACAAAATATTAAAAGGTCGGAAGGCATTTTGCCAACACCTCTTTCTTTTCCCTTCCGCATGACCATCTCTTTCCATTTCGTCTACGAGTGTGTACTGTACACGCTAGAATCTTGTAAACTTTTTCTATTCATAGCTTAACACGCTAGCTAGTGTACAGAAATTTGTTGTTCATACTGGCGCAACAGGTGAGGCAAGAGGGCTGGAAAGAAAAGCTATTGAATTAAAATGTTATCCTCTTTACTAATAATTTTGCCGGGGCAAAATGGGGCAAAAATATTTTTATGAGTTTTTTGCCCTCGATGGCAAAATTCTAAAGCGTTTAATGCGTTTTTTGTCCTGGCCAAAATTTATTCCCCGGGCAGAAAATTTTTCTCAGCTGGGGGCTAAATTCTTCATTTAATTTATTTCTTTTATTGCCAGCCCTATGGCGCAGTAAAAAATGCTTGGAGCATGTTGACTGAAATCCTTAATCATCAATCCGTTCTGGATGTGCACAAAAACGTAGCCGTTCAAGGAAAAACATTCTTCCTTTACGTTTAGAGTGTATTGCGTTATAATGGTTTCGCGAATATAATAAATAATTATCTGGAGATGAGCTGCGACAAATAAGTGGCTGTGATCAGATAAAAGTTTCCCTTCTCTTGTGTGCGTCCAATCCTCTTTTTTCTATTTACCCGCCCAGTCCCTCCCCCCTCCGCTACGCCTCCCTACCCTGCCCGTCGGCGACAATAGCGTCGCTTACGTTAATTGCAAACTTATCTGCTACTTGAGAAAGTTCCGGTTGCTATCGGCGTCGCTCATCAAAAAATTGCCTTCTATTTAGCGCTGCTCCCCCTCTCGGCCGTATAGAGCGGCAAGCGAGGTGGCGGGAGGATGCGGATATAATCTGACACAGTGACACGATGCAGGGGGGATACCGGAAGGTCTGTTCCGCCATGCGCACGCTTTTTTTTTGTCGCATACTAGGGATGAACCGTAAAGGTAATAAAAATTCTTTCAGAAACAAAATCATGAATAGACGTACCACACGCCCAGTGAAGGAGGAAAACGTCTTTATTAAGTGTGCATTTATGTCTCACAAAAATACAACGCGTCACGCGTCATTTGCTGCAGAGTGTAACTGCAAACACGCTCAATCGGAATCGGGGTTCATACCCCCTGTTGTGTCCCCCGGGGGCGCTGCGCTGGCTAGCCTCTCTACCGCTCCGCAAAAAGGGTAATAATCTCTGCTCAGGAGAGGCAACAGAGTGGCGCTTGTGAACAGGCTCGCCGCGTCCCACGCCGCTCGGCGGAACGTGCTCAAATGAGCGAGGAGCCGGAGGCTGCAGGCGAGGCGGGGGCTCACGGGCTCACTCACGGGCGAG
>NW_026267396.1:322264-325202 GCF_000697945.3 Frankliniella occidentalis | reverse complement strand
CCATGCGCACGCTTTTTTTTGTCGCAGGGATGAACCGTAAAGGTAATAAAAATTCTTTCAGAAACAAAATCATGAATAGACGTACCACACGCCCACACTGGAAACGCAAGTGTGTGAATGTCGCTCACCTGCAGGTATGTGAATATCCATTCGTACACTTAGACGGGTAAAGGTGTGAATTTTTCCTAGAAATTTCGCACGTTTACCCCCGTAAGTGTACGAATGGATATTCACACACCTGCAGGTGAGCGACATTCACACACTTGCGTTTCCAGTACAGTGAAGGAGGAAAACGTCTTTATTAAAAGGTTAGTTATTCCTCTTGAAAAGCAGGTTGCATCCCTTGTTTTTAATGGATTGGAACAAAATAAAATTGTATGGGAGCAACCACACTGACAGTAATGTCCCTTTAGAAACTGGCAGATCGGGACCGGATTTCAGCATCGAGAGGACGCCCCGAAAGATAGCCACATGTTGGGAACCTGTTGTATTGGCGCGGACTCGGGCATCAGCCAGGTGTAACTGCTTTGTCGCCCGAGCTCGCTGTAAACCCCCATCCGTAAGCAGGGTCCGTCTCAAAATTTCAGCTTCGAGCGAGCCAGCTTCCAGAGGGAAATTACTGGAAAGTGTTCAACCCTCCAACACTTTAAGGTTTTTAACAAGCTGTGCACTTGAAGGTGCCAGCCTCGGCAGCGCACTCAAACGGGTTCAACTCAGTAGTTGTGCAATTTTCATTGTTCAAATTCTCAATAGAACGCCACGTAGTGCGTCCAATCAAAGTGAGTGTTCAATACAGGGATCGGAAAATTGCAGCAGAAATACTGCTTTCAAAAGCAGTGGAAAAAACTATCAAAAAAATGTGACTGGCCAAGGTGTTACAAAAGTATACTTGGAGTATAGAAAAATTATACTTAAAGTATGCCGGAAGAAGTGCCAGCAAAGTGTAGCTGTGCCAATCTGCGACACTTTTTGTATACTTTTTACGGATGCATACATAAGTGTCATTTAGCTATACTTATTTCCTTGCGGGAATTAAAACTTGCCAGTGCGCAACAGTTGAGTTAAACACATTTATGTGCACAACTCTCTGTTGAACACTTTAGACTGGAGACTTGTTACTTATTACCTTATTACATTAAGTGTGCATTTATGTCTCACAAAAATACAACGCGTCATTTGCTGCAGAGTGTAACTGCAAACACGCTGAATCGGAATCGGGGTTCATACCCCCTGTTGTGTCCCCCGGGGGCGCTGCGCTGGCTAGCCTCTCTACCGCTCCGCAAAAAGGGTAATAATCTCTGCTCAGGAGAGGCAACAGAGTGGCGCTTGTGAACAGGCTCGCCGCGTCCCACGCCGCTCGGCGGAACGTGCTCAAATGAGCGAGGAGCCGGAGGCTGCAGGCGAGGCGGGGGCTCACGGGCTCACTCACGGGCGAGGGTGCCGACGACGAGGGCTGGAGTGACACAACACACCATGAAGCGGCTCGTGAGGCTGCTAGCTGCAGGGAGAACCTTGCGGCAGAAGTTGAGCCGTTTTACCGTAGGAAAGAAAAAAACGTCACTGAACTAAACAAAAATTAGTGGATTATACCTTTAGCAAAAACATGTAGTGCAATAGAGTGTGTAAGTGTAAAGAAGTGACGCGGTTATTTCCGTGGCCGTGAAAGATGGCTCAGACTTTTAAATCACCAATGCGTTTTGGATGGTATCTGAAGTAACAAAAAGGAACCCCATCCCATAGCTGCCTATTTCCGTTTCGCTTAACTGCGCTGTCAAAGCTAATACTAAACTTAGTTGTTTCTTCGCAAATTCCGAAGAAAATTGATAATTTATTACAGCAACTACAACGCAATTGCATTAAAGTTACAAAGCCTTTGCTATGCAAGTATGCTTCGCAAACAGCTACGTAGGATCCGGTTTTGTAACTTACAAAGCAACCACTCCGTAGAGCTGGTCTTGCTACCAGGCCTCAGAGATCGTCAACGCACGGGCTGGCAGTCCGCTTGCCTGCCCGAAGCACTTTCGATCGGGCTCTAAAGCTTTCGAGCGGGCCGAGCCCGAACTCAGCCCGCCAGCTCGTACCCCACCTTGCCCCGCTCAGCTCTCCTCACCTGCAGCGAGCGCTGAGCCGAGGCTGGACCGAGCCCGAAACCTCGGCTCGGGCTCGGGTCAGCGGCTTGGCGCTCGCAGCTGGCTGGCGGCGGGTGAGCCGGCCCGACAGCCCGTGCGTTGACGATCTCTGCCAGGCCTGCGAAGCACTGATTTGCTAAAGCGAAGCAATCGCTTGGGTACTTCGAAGCAATCAAATGATTGATTGGTTCGTCTCTTTTTAAGCTTACAAGGCAAGACTTCGTAAGCTTTTTGCTGCACCCAGAAAACCATTCAGTTGATTAAACTAAATAAGGGTCGTACGGAACAAAATTTAGTTCCTGAAACCATCTACACAATTTACAATCAATGCACGAATATTTGTAAATTATATGTAGTTTCCTTGTTGAAGTGCTGAAGCGCTCTTTGTCTTCTTCGCATGCGAATGCCAAGGACGACTCTACTTTTGCAGCCGTCCCTCCTCGACCCCCACAAACCCGTGCTATCTGTGGCTCTATAAGGTCTCTGTACGCACCATAAAACTTAACCACATAAAAAGTCTAACGACGAGACGGGAAGCGAGCCTGCGGCGACGCTGCTGTGCGGCTGCCACGCGCATCCTGCTGTGTGGGGCACGACGAGGGGTCTAACCGATAGCAAACTAAAAGCAACCTTAAAGTGAACAATTATTTTGGCTCGGGGAGGATGCGGATATAATCTGACACGGTGACACGATGCAGGGGGGATACCGGAAGGGGAAGGTCTGTTCCGCCATGCGCACGCTTTTTTTTGTCGCAGGGATGAACCGTAAAGGTAATAAAAATTCTTTCAGAAACAAAATCATGAATAGA
>NW_026267396.1:316271-318134 GCF_000697945.3 Frankliniella occidentalis | reverse complement strand
AACAAACAGGCGTTTTCAGACGGTTTCTGCGCTCTAATCCGAGCAGCACCTCAGCGGAACATTTTACTCGTTTGTCGGTCAGTACTCTTGCCTGGCCACTGCACCGTGTCCACCACGTTACATCCTCGTCATTGATCGATCTAGCGGTTTACTATTGCTCGCGGTCTCGAGCTAAAACTCGCTGACAATCCAACAGTGTAGTACTCAATATTCTGTTTAATAATCGCGCCGTGCAATGCAATTAACGTTATCGAGATACCGTTGCCCTCTTGTTTCCTTTTGTCTGAATCCGAGGCCCCACATTTTTTTCCCAGAGGTATCAGAAAGTATTCACCGCCACACCGCCCACACCTTAGAAAGTTCCCTGCCGCTCACGCTGTGTCATCCTGATCGCGTCATCACAGATCATTTTTCACCATTTATCTTCCCCCCGCGGCCGGTGCGTTCCGCTACGAAAAGCCAGACATCTTGTCTCCCCGGCCCTGGTCCAACGCCGCCCCCGCGCCACCCAACCATCTCTGTTTCTCTCCCCTCCCTCCCTTCTTTCTGGCCCGCCCCCCTCTCCTCTCCGCCCCACGGTCCCCACGGCCCTGCTGAGCTCATCATCAGCACGCACAAACTCGCCCGCATTGTCGGCCGGAGCGAGTCCCCGGCCCGGCCATATCTCCTTCTCGCAGCTCCCCGATAGTGTGGGGCCGGTGTGGACTAGCCCGGCCGGGCGGCGGGGCGCTAGTCTCGTGACCAAACTCCCACACGACGGAATGCCTGCTGCTCGCAGACCGCTGCTCCAAACTCACCGTCCGTCTATGACGGGACGAAAAACTATCTGTGGTGTAGCGGGAACAAGGGCGTTGCCAACTGTCCACCCCGGCCCCGCTTGGCAATCCTGCCTGCCACCTGTGAACATATTGGCTCCCTATTTTGTCGACGTCATCGCTATTCATTAATGGAAAACATTATCCCGACACATAGTGGGACACACTTGTCTAATTCTTGCAACACTCAATTCTTATTTAAACTCGAAAACTTGCTAATTCTGAAAACTTCAAAAACAAATCGTACAGACATGGAGTATTGGAATGCGATGTGGTTAACTAGACATGTGCACTACTGCTGTGAGGTCTAATCCTTTTACTAGTTTTACTTAAACGCCTCGCAAAGATGCCATTATTACGTTCATTATTTCAACCTTTCCTTTACTGTCAAACAGAAATATGCAATTTACTCACTTTAGACATCTTGAAAAGGAGAAATGGGTAAAAGGAGAACGTTGTAAATTGCATCACGTCAAGAAGGTGGCTCCCCTGCCAGACCGCGCCATCTTCCTCCCCCACAGGGACGTGCCCTGCAGGCGTGGGCTTGGGGGAGGTCAGTATTCATGCAAAGAACCCCCCAAATAACAAGTTTTGTCCCAACGCTCAGGGGCGGGGGAGCAGAGGGACGACAGCTGGCCCGCGCAGCGCCGCGCCACGCCTCGCAAACAACAAAGGAGAGGGAACTATGTGCTAATGAACCACCATTGTGTTCACCCGGCGTTGCCAGAATGCACCGCATGGAAAATGCACAATTAAACACGAGGGTGATGCCTCCAGGCGACGGGGAGGGGAGAGGGAAGAGGAAGAATGGTACTTTTTGGATATTTGGCAGGGGGGTGGGGCAGCCGTGGCGATAACCACAGCATGCAAGGGCTTCATGTATGATGAGAAGATCCCGAACAAAGTAATAAAAACAGTAATAACATATAGTTTGTGAACGTTCGTATAACATAAATTCCCGAAAGAAGAGCCTCGGAACAACCACAGTAAATCCGTAGGGGACACTCAATACATGTTTGCACAGGCTTCTTTTCTCTTCAGTCTAAAT
>NW_026267396.1:311151-315206 GCF_000697945.3 Frankliniella occidentalis | reverse complement strand
TGCTTCAGTTTTAAAATGCGAAATGATACAAACAATACTTTTTGTTTTCTTATCTCTCTTGTGCCGTGTTGCAGGGTGCGCTTGGGGGATATCGCTGCTGCTGTGGACTCCGTGGATCTACTCATGGCCGTACATCGAGGGGGAGCGCACGGTGCCGGACACCGAGTGCTATATCCAGTTCATCGAAACGAACCACTATATTACCTTTGGCACGGCCATAGCGGCCTTCTACGTGCCCGTGTCTGTCATGTGCTGGTTGTACTGGCGCATCTGGAGAGAGACGGAGAAGCGACAGAAGGACCTACCCAACCTACAAGCGGGCAAGAAGGACAGTTCCAAACGGTCCAACTCGAGGTGAGTTCGACATTCCTGCTAGCTGACGGTAACTTTCACGTGGATAATGGAAGAGTTCAACTTGATAGCTAAACGCGTACAGCGCAAATGTACCTTGCGATGCGCCCCAGTGCTATCAGTGTGCATTTGGATCATCCCGTAAGTTCGTCCGTCACAAAACTGCCTCGTTCTGCCCGTGCAAGTTCTCATAGCGCCTGGCAGGTAGGCAGTATCTTTCCTGCAGTGCACACGTGCGCTGCGGGTTGGCCTACCCTAGGTTCCACAGGCGCTGACCTGATACAATTTGCCGAACGAATCAGACGGACATACTGTCTGGACGACCATGCACATGCATTGTAAGCGTATCTGATGACAAAATCTTTTCTTTACAACGTTTTGACAGTTGCGCTTAAAACAAATTTGCTACATACAAAATCTATTTTTTTTAGTACCATGGCATAATAATATATGGTAGGGTGGTTCACATATAAATATATAATCTTGTTTCTTTACGCTCTATTCAATAATACTCTTCCGGAATCATTTCGGATTGCTTGCTGCACTGTTAAAAGGTTGAAACTAAATTCTCCCTGTAAGCTGTTATTAGCGTGATCGGCCGCTCTCACTTTCTCTTAAACTATCTCTCTCTCCGTCTCTCTCTCTTCCTGAAAGGTTTCACTATCTTTTACTCTTACCTGCTTTCATTCATCCTGACACAAACGGAGCAATCTCCAATCCGTCATGAAAGGAGAAGAATAAAACGGTGGAAAAAAGGAATAAGAGCTCGGATGGAGAAGTGGTGAGCGGCTTGCCGCCGACTAGCATTCAGTTTGCCGGGGTTTTCCCCAAACACTTTCCTCTTCTTGTTCTCTTTCATATTTTACTTGAGGTAGTCTGCCAGTCAGGGGATGTGGGCATGTGGAGTGGCACAGGCGAAGGCGGGGCTCCTCGCGGAGTGGCCCTCCACCGCCTTCACTGCAAGGCGCAACCCCGCCCATAGCCTTCCGCCCTGCCAGACATACAGGACTCATGAGTCTGTTTTCTGCCGAGTCCAATTGCGCGTCAGTCGCTCCTGCATTGTCACCTCAAGGGCCAGCCACACCCCTTTTAGTTCTTATAAGCGCCTCATGAGCGAAGGGGTTTTCACTTGCGTAATACACTGTACACCTAAATTAGGTATTACGCGTGATGTAATACCTATAATTAGGGAAATGTGCTCTAAAATGGTAGAATTTTGATTTCAAAGACCGTTTAACAGTAGCGTATTACCGCGTAGTACACGTAATATGTAATACACTGTACATGAAAACTCCGAGTGAAAACCTCCTCGCTTAGGAGTCAACTGCAAACAAGCGATTCCCTAACATTGTAGTGGACGAGCCGTTATTCACCTGTTGTTTACGCTAACGCAGCGTCGGCTGCCCCAACAGCGACGAGGCGGTGGACCTGGAGGACTGGAGACGGCAGCGGTCTGAGTCTGGCGGGCCTGGACAAGATGACCTGGAGTCAGGGTACCTGCGCTACGAGCAGAATAGACAGGTGAGTTATTGCCCAGTGGCACAACAAGGTTTTATTGGTGGCCCTTATTGGTAAATGCTTTCCTATTCAAAGTTTGTTTGCTCTACGGGAGTTGTTTTTTTTACTTCAGATAGGACCTTGGCAAAAAAAAGTCAAAAGTTGGGCAAATTTGCTTTGTATTTCCTGCGATTAACCCTTTTCTCTTTTTGTTTTTGGCTGGTATTATGAGTATTTGCGGGTTTAAAGCAGTGTGAAGAGAAGTGTGCACCCCACCTCACTCCCTACAAAAGGACTTTCTACTAAGGGCTAAGGGTTTACGTTCCTGTTTAGCAGGTTTCTAAACGTGCTGATAAAGGAAATATTGCTTTGTTTTTTGAACCTTGCCTCTGTAGTGTGTTAGCCATCACAGGGTCCTACATCGAGTCCTATCTTAACTAACATCTCGTTTCCCCATATGAAACACTCCATTCAATAAAACTTTTTAAATTACACGGAGCAAATTGGAGACGCACGGTAAAAACAAGTACTGGGATTCCCAGGAGAGTTGGAACCCCAGTGGATGCCCTGGAAACAAGCAAATACTCCCAGGGGATCTACTGGAAAACCCAGGCAATCCCCTGGGAAAATTACACATTTCCAGGGCAACCCCTGGGACTCTTCCAACTCCCCTGGAAAATAAAGAAAAGTCCTGGGAATCCCAGGGCTTGTTTTTGCCGTGCGAGTGTTTGGGAACATGTTAAACCTGTGCTTACCGTAACTAGCACTGCTATCCCATAGTCCTGTATCCTGCCGGCTGAGCAGAGGATGAGGCATAAACAAGCCATGCGACAGAGGGGGCTTGGCAAATCCCTCTGCTCTACTTCTTGAGGTCGTCGACATGGGAATAGAGCTCCGGTTGGGGGATTGGGGGGGGGGGCGTTCTGAGGAGGTGGAGATTGGGAGGGAGGAGGGGAAGTGGGGAGGCGGCGTTTGAGCAGCCATAGACTTACAATTAATTATCTCATTTATTATCAAGGCACTGCCGATAGGACCGCAGCCAGCGATTAGCCGCCAGCGGCGGCGGCGGAGGGGTGGGGCCCAGGGGTCCGAGGGGGGCTCTTAGGCCGGAGGCAGGCGAGAGGCAGCGCACCCCCTCCCCTCCAGGGGTTACCGGGCTGTTGCTATTTCCGCCGCCGGATTTCCTCATTACGATATTCCTGACTCGCGGTGTCTCGTCGCCATCTCCTTCTCTACCACTCTGACGAGGTCGGAGGAGCACGGGAGGGGGATATTTGAGGGGTGGGGGGGGGGGGTTTGCCTCCCTGTTCTCTGCTCTCGCTCATCATACCAGGAAGCTTTTCTTTTTCGCTCAAAGTGGGCGGGAAACTAGTTGGGTATGGTGGATACGATTAAGTTGCTGATCCGGCCAGACGGTTGACATTCGGAGCTTTAATTGCTTGAGCGGCAAAAAAAACCTGCAGATCATATGAATGGTCATTTGGCACACACACACACAGTATGAAATAAATAAACGTTCCGACATTTCCATCACTGTGAATTAATTGGCACACTTTGAATTTCTGCACTATCTACGTACATCAAAATGAACAAAGTACGTAAAATTTGCAGCTGAAAAGCCATAAAAAATGTACATTTAAATAACAACGAGGCCGTTGTCTTACGATTGTCTGCTGTGAGTGATGATAATTTTGTCGGTGTAACAAGGCTTCCACTGTGTGCCTCTCCTGCTGCCGATGCTAATCATAAACCGTATTCATCAACACGGCGGCAATCGGTTGATTAATTTACCGGCGAGGGCCGTTAGCGCGCCACGCTAGAGAGGTGGTGGAACTCAGAGAAAGGGGACGGGGGAAAACCCGGAGAGAAAGGTACGCTCTCTAAAAACTCAACAGTGTACAGTGTATGCTGAAAAATAAGCGATCATTAATTATTGCTGATATATCAGTGTACATGGCATGATTGCTGATTTATCAGCAATCATCAATGATCACGTTTAGGTTTTTTGCTGATATTTCCTTTCAGACGGATGTCATCGGAAAGTGGATAGCATTTTCAGATTCTTCGTGAAAAAAGCTTTCAAACGAGCTACTATGAGATAGGGTTTAATTTATTTTTCGGTGGCATCGAGTGCGCATCATCGAGGTAGAGGCGACAGAGCTGTGTGCCTCTGGGTGCTCACTGGTTTAGTTGCGCTCTGTTCCGAA
>NW_026267396.1:307674-310248 GCF_000697945.3 Frankliniella occidentalis | reverse complement strand
GCCTGGCCCTCCGCCCGAGCCCCGCCCCGTGGTCCCAGTAATGAGAGGCTCGCTCTGATGGCCATGCCCATTGTGCCGGTGCATGCGCGCTGCACTCGCCGAGCCGAGGCTCTCGCTGTCACCACCCTGCATGCCCACACGGCCCGCACGGCCCAGCGGGACGGATTTATGGCGCACAGCAATGTGTGTGGCGCGGCGAGCTCGTTTCCTCATCCTCCGCAAAGGGACATAGGCGGCGGTTTTGTTTCAGGTTGTATACACCCGACGACTTGTAAACAGTCTGATTCAGAAGTGTAAAATTATGTGATGACTCGATTTTGTTTTAACTGGCCAGTTCCCGACATAGTTTTGTTTGAATTGAATAGCTAGCATTGTCGCAATCATTTTAAAGTTTACATAAATGTAAAGGAATAATTTTGCTCCCAAGAAGGCAACGTTTTCGTGCACATGCAGACCGAATTCAATTCGTCTGCATGTATCTGAAAGGTTACAAGTTGCACATTGTCTAAATACCTTTTTTTTGCGCTTTATTGTGTCTAGTTTAGAGACACAATTTCATTCGCATGTGCTTAACAACACATCCTCGCTGGATACAAAAGTTGCCCTCATCCCCGTTGACAGTGTACGACGCCCTTGCTGTTTCTTGTGTTTCAGCCGAAACCACGGCCTTTCACGTGGTCCTGGGTGCGCTTGTGGTGTGTCACGTGGTGGCATTCGGGCCGCGAGGACCCCACGGAAGACTGCGAGGACACCCCGAGCGACATGGGCTACGCGACGCCCGTCTCCGTGGAGACGCCGCTGCAGAGCTCTGTGTCGCGGTGCACGTCGCTCAATGTGATCCGAGACCCCCTGCGCGGCGCGGGAGACCGTTCGCACCACGTCGCCGTCAACTCCATCTCGGCCATGACGTCGGACGGCCCTCCGTCGCGGGCCCTCCAGCCGGCCTCCAGGCTGGCCAACCGCTCACTGTCCACCGACTCGGTGAGCGATTCGGGCGTCTTTCAGCTAACGACGCAAATCTGTGGTGCAAAATACTTCGAATCTATAGACTATGATTGATAGATACAGGGGTTGGACAAGTCAGTATAGGGAGTATTAGTGGCATATTCGGTGGGTTCGGTAATTTCCATTCATCTTCTTCGATGAATGAACTCCCTTTTGCCTCTTTGGAACCTCAATCCACATGCATGTGTCCGATCCTCCATCCGTACCATTCTTGATCACGCCTTAGTACTTCTCTGCTGGTCATCCCGTCTGTGTGTCACTCTTCATTAACCGGACAAAATGGGACTTGATTTGGCTTTCATATGTCGTATGTGAGTCTCTCATCGTTATGGCTATGATGGTGAAGGCGATCGGGGCCAAGGTGACAGGAGCAACAACTAATTTTACCCCTGTCAAGTCTACGACACAACACGGCTGTGTTGCGGGTTTGCCTACTCCAGTGGTTATGGTGCCCTAAAGGCGGAGCGAGTAGGCAAACGAGGGTCGGAGGCTTGACACGGGATAAATAAGGTGATGCTTGAGTCGCATGACCCACGACGAGTCACGCTGTGTGCTACCGCTAACCCCATGCAAGCCGCCACGGGAAGGAAGACCTGCGTTCTACATTAACATATTTTCAAATGTAGAAAGAGACGTCACGAGCAAAAATTTGTGAAAAATACACTGCCTAATAAACTTAATCGACCATTTTATGAAGACTGGTTGGCAAAGTCAGGGGATTCCTAACTCGGGTTCACTCTTTTCATACACATGAGAAAAGAACCGTTCAGTTGTTTTAGTTTTCTCACTGATTCATAAAATTATGGTAGCGCGAAACAAGGTCTTCCTTCTTTTCCTTCCAAACTTTTGCGCATTGCTGCTTCTCTTTGTCGGATAAGCGTTACGCTATGTCGTGCCATTTCCATTTAGTCACTTGAGCCATCCTCTCACTTCCGCTTTCATCATCTTTCCTCAATCCTCGATAATCCTCTTGGCAAGTGGGTGATTGTCGCTCCCGGCTGAGGGACGATGTGCAAAGGGCATGTTCATGATCACGCATTTAATACGTATACGAATGTGAATCAAACCGATACTAAATGGTTGAAAGAAAATCGCACATTACTGCACTGTGAAGGCTGCCGAGGCGACAGTAAAGACGAGGAAGGAATGGTGCTTAGACTGGAGAGCATAGTTTAAAAGACGACATTCTTTTACGCCAAGAAGGTAAAGTTTCAATTTAAATAGAGATTTCTTTTGTGCCTTTGTCTTTGGACGCGCGGCGGCAGAGCACAGTGGTGGTGCGGTGCGCACACAGACCAGTTCCATAACAATGTTTGCCTCTTCCTCCAGGTTGGCCGAAGAAATCCCGAAGGGATTCCTGAGGTGGAGGGTGAGGTAAGTAGAAGTGTAGAGGCACCCAGGTCTGGAGCGGGGGGAGGGGGGGCAGAGTCGTGTTGTACAAGCAACTCCTGGAGCAGCCTTTCTTCTCCCTGCTTGCTGGGACGTTTTTCCCTTCAAAGTCCGTTATAGTCATCATCAGTGTTCATACACTTTGAATGGGATGGACAATTTTTGTACCTAGGCTAGGAA
>NW_026267396.1:293613-296299 GCF_000697945.3 Frankliniella occidentalis | reverse complement strand
TCTCGTCTCTCAGAGCTCTGCGCCGGCCGGGTCGAGCATAGGCCAGTGGCTCCGCCTCTGTGTCGCAGCCCTGACACACGGTACATCGCCGCCAGCATGATTGTTTAATGTAGACCATGTGTATTATGTAGATGCGTCCATTGCCTGTTGTATGTGTCAGTTATAGTACATTGTAAGATTGAGAAAATGTTTGGCCGCGTTCACGGTGTTCGCCTGGCTTATACTGAGGACGGGCCTCGTGCAGGCAGGACCTAGAGGTCACCCTTAAGTCTGCTCGGTGGCGGAGGGGTTTCGGTCGCGTAGAGTTTCGTACATTAGGCATACCGATCTACCTCCCGTCTCCAAGGATTTAGCTAGTATTTCAAATTTTGTACCGGAGGAAGACCTTTTCCTAGGCTGTAATTTGACAATTTTATGTCGTCTCTATCGTTGTTGTTCACTATCACTCATAAACTATCTCTCTCCCAAAGTTTGAAACTAGCTAAGAGAAGGGGATAAATATATGTGTCTAGTCATATGTGTTATTTAGTATTTTGTTATCTGGGTTTTGAGTGGCCCGTGAAGTTTGCACGTGTGACTGACTTCTCGGAATGACTTATGTTGGCACTGTGATACAACCACACTCTAAAATTTTAATTAGTACTTTCGGAAAGGGAAACGTTTTCAATGTGTCTAGTCTTTAAGTACCTTTATTTTTCTCTTTTCATTTAATCATGTGGTGATCTCATTGTAATTATTTATGTTCTGGTTTGTTTTTCTCTGTGGCTCCTCCGTAGAAGCGTTTTACACGCGCTCATCAGTGTTGAAGTCGACGTGTAACCGTTATGTTTTATTGGAGTAGGAGAAAAGACATCTGCGCGCCAAATTTCAAAAAGACTAATGTGTATTGTTTAATATATGTTTGTGGTGGTTATTGTGTTGTCGGCATCGTACTGCAGCAAACTGTCTTGGTGAAAGGCTTGCATTTTCACTCACTTCCATTAGATTTTAAGAGTTGTCGTGTCTTATTATGTTAAACGGTACGTCGTTTCGCACAAGTTTCGATGAAAATGTTTCCAATTAATTGTGTCTTTAGATCCCCAACTTATAGCGCCAGAAAAACCCCTTGTTGTATGTATTAATGTTGTTCTAAATCAAAAAATACCTTTTCAATGAATTTAAAATAGTATATTTTCGTTTTTCCATTTAATATTTCGTCTCTGTCCTCACTCTTTTTTTTATTTTTTAAATTCTACGGTAAGTTTTTTTTAATGTAAACCCTCATCTAGTCATCTTGCCTTCTAAGGTTGATAGAGAAGAACGAGACTACTTCTCCCGATGAAAGTGCAACTTTTGCTCAAGTTTCATCGGGGCTCAAAAATGATTATATGTGACCATGGAGAACCATGTAACTTGCAAATCAATGTTGTGTGATCTGCTGCCAAACATTTATTTATTAAGATAATCCTTGCAGTTTTAAAGCAGAGAGTGCATGAAAGTAAACCGACATTTGTATTAAACATAATGTGAATAAAAATGTTGTTTTTTACATAGAAACTAGGTTTTTAAGAAGATGTTTACGTCACCTCTTACGTCCTCTTAATGAGGAAGCTAAAACAACTAAATAATCCGTTGGAATTTTCCATGGGCAACAGCTTGGACATTTGCCTCATTTGCTAACAAAAGTAAAATATATCACACCACACTAAGTACTATACATAAAAAGAATTCTTTCGCTCGTCTCAATGAACAACAAACAATCTTATATAATGATACCTGACCGCAGGCCTTGCGTAAAAAGACCCTGACTAAACAAAGACTAATCTTTTCGTCATTCACTTAAAGTTGTTTTAAAATTTAAAAAACGATCTTTTGCATCTCTACAAAATACATACCGGTAGCTCTTTTTTTTACTAATTATTCACATACACTATCCTCTCTGCACTTTCATGTGACGTGAATAAAGTTATAAAAATTCCTAGGGGTAAGGTAATTTACTTAACACCTGTCCGCCCAATAAAATTTAGAAACAGTTCTGAGCGAGCAAAATCCACTTGTGCGAGTGGGATGGAGGCAGGCCACTGGCCACTCCATCGGGAAGCATCTTATCGCATTTTAAATTTTACGTGTTACCCCGGTGTAACTAACCAATTTCTTACCAACCTGTGCCGTTGTGTGGTTTTGGGAAGCAAGAAAGTGGCCTCCACAACTTGTCTAGCTGGAATGTCTTGATGGCAGCTGCCGCAATGGCGATCACGGACCCCGTTGCTGTTTCGCATAGTTAAGAGTTTCCAGCAGCTCTTCGTTCTGAAATGTTAGAGCAGTACACTCGTCTCTTTTTTTTGGCTTTAAACAAAAATAGAAGTATTCTCATTGAAAAGAGTGGCATATGGCAACTAGTGAAAGCATATATGACATAAAGGGTGGGTGATCCGCGCCGTGGTTTATTTCTGCTTATACTGTACCGCATTCATGCGTGCGGACGGGTTGCATACTCGCATGGGGCCGTAAGGCGCCCTAGCGAGCGACGATAGGCAAGCCCGCCCGCACGCATGAAGTCGGTACAGCATAAGCAGGAAAAAAACACAGCGCGGATCACCCACCCTGTATGACGTTCTAGACAATTATTTTTAGGACAACCACTTTTAATTTAATTGTAGTCGCAGTGAGATGCTACGGGATTCGCTTTGGGGCGTCAGAATGCAAG
>NW_026267396.1:290301-293563 GCF_000697945.3 Frankliniella occidentalis | reverse complement strand
TTTCGACGCACCGCCTGTCTGACAGGAGGCTGCTTCGCAGGTCTACACCATACTGATCCGGCTGCCGCCGGAAACCTGCGAGGATTCGGCGCCATCCATCAAGCTCATCAACGACGACGTGTCCATGTCGGAGATCATGGAGGCACTGCCTTCGGACGGCGTGGGGCTGCCGGGACTGCCCGCGCTGCCGCCCATACCCGCGGGCCGGCCGGTGCCCGACCGCGCCCTGGACCGCGTCTCCCTCTCGGAGAGAAACTCGGACCGCGAGTCGTACTACTCGGCGGTTCGTAGGCCGTCGCACATCCAGGACGTGCGCATGCCGCTCAACGCCAAGAGCGTGCCAAGGCAGCTCGGTTCTACCGCCACATCAGGGTGAGTGCGACGTTATTCTGTAAAATTTGGAACTTTTAAATGGTACAGGGCAGGGTGTCGAGATGCGATTTCCGTGCCGCTACCAACCATTTTTTCCGTGTTGTCTAGCTTAGGATAAGTTTGGTGTATTTGCATTAAAATAACCAATTCCGTGCGCTGCAGGTCGCGGGCGATCCTTTCCAATCTCGGTGGCGGCAAGAACAAGGAGGCCAAGAAGAAGAAGAAGACACAAGAAAAGAAGGCTGAAAAGAAGGCTGCTAAAACATTGTGTGCTATTCTGCTCACCTTTATTCTTACTTGGACGCCGTACAACATCCTGGTGCTGCTCAAGCCGCTCACGGCGTGTACGGACTGCATCCCCCCTGGCCTGTGGGACTTCTTCTACTACCTGTGCTACATCAACAGCACCATCAACCCTATGTGCTACGCGCTCTGCAACGCGTCCTTCCGCCGCACCTATGTGCGCATCCTCAAGTGCAAGTGGCACACGCGCACCAGGACAGCTATGAACCGGGGCTTCTACAACTGAGGGCCCGCTCTCGCCCGCAGCAACGGCACTTCCTCCACCCAGCGCGCCAACGGTGACCTAAACCTCAACGACTTTTAGACGTTACTGACGAACACTTCTAGACTTCCGACGACATCCTTCAAGACGCTACATTGGTCTTAGCGAAAGTGATGGACAAACGACTCTCGTGGTTAATATATCGTACTTTACGTTGTAGCCACAAAGCTGACCTAGAAACACTGACGAGACAAGGTGAAACGGCCGCTGGAGTGAAGAGATGAAGTGGTGATCACGTGGTGCGACACGTGTCCCCCGATTGTTGCGTGGCGAGAGCTAACGTACTGTGGAGTTCCACAACAGAGAGACACTGCCTCGACAGTGAAAAATGAATCAACGTGTGCTATTCATATATGTACGTATACATATATGTAAACCGTAGGCTAAATCCACTATCAATAACTTGTAAGTATCGTATGGTTTGGTTTTATGGAGGTGAAATCCATGAGCTCAAGACGGGAAATTTTGCCGGGTACCATGTATTAGTTAACTATATTTGACATGGCATTTGTGCTGATGACATGTGTCTGGTTTGGGTCGTTCCTCGGGGTCGGGTGGAAGGACAAGGTTTCTGGACAAAGTAGGGATATGTACGGTTGACTTTGCAGCATTTTAATTTTTTGTCTCCTTTAAATGCTTGCACTGGACTTACAAAAACCAGCCTCTGGCGATCAAGAGGTTGTTTTCCTTAAAATTAAAAAATAATCAGTACCAACATTACCGAACATTACTATCTAAATAGATCATGGAATGATACTGCTAAAAATCTAACACCTAACAGAAGTTAACCAATTTAGTTTATTTTGTATTTTATTTCCATCGCACCCAATTGATCCTGCGTACTTTTTTCTGTTGAACTGTCTCTTGCTCATAAAAATAGTTACCGAAGTTAGTGCGTGTAACTCGAGATTGAACTCTTTGCATTAAGCTCGAATGTTGCACATCAAGCTCACGGCGCTTCACACTTGTGTACCACAGATGTTAAGCCGAGAGCATATGTTGATGATATTTATTTTGTCACTGTTCTCTGTTCCTTCCCCTTCCATGGTGCGCGTCAGTCCGCAGCCCGACCCACGCGACGCACCAGCACACGAACCACTCTTTAAGTCTGTTCAGCAATACAGCGGTTGTGAAGCGTTTTCCTGACTGGCACAATAAAGAAAACATTTGACCAATGCCAATCGTCATTTACTGTTTGTATTATAATTTCAAGATGACTATTAACTTAACTGATTAAAGATATAGCTATTTTTACCTGGGGATTTGAGGAGCCACGATGAAATAGGCAAACTTCGCGTGCGAATGAACCTTATAAAAATGTATGTACAAAATAATAAGTGTATGTTTTGTAATTGTTTTTATTGGGATCCTACCCTTCTTGTAGGTGAATGGGTAGATTGTAAATGTTTCAGGAGGCATACAAGTGAAACAAAGATAACGTGCGATATTGTGCAGCTCGAACATTGACCTTGCTGTTGACATTCTCGTTTTCAGTATTCGCAGTAAAACAATGTTGCCCCGATGTAGCTCTTCTGAGCTCTTCAAACTATACGTTATCCTACAAATCGATTTAAATCCATTATGCATTCCGCTGTTCAGCGTTTCGCTGCACGTCTGTGTTTTATCGCTCAAAAGTAATTCCTGTGCAAGCATTTTGAATGAGATAGTATAGTGACACAAATGCTTTCTTAGTTAGATTTGATACAAATAGCTGTTGTAAAAAATGTTTCCGACTCAACCTTCCAAAACACGTTTCCCGTTTCAATTTTTGCTGAACTAAAGATGAATTCTCATGCGTGCTCTCTTTACAAAATTATAGGTAAATATTGCCTTGAAATTCTGACGGCAAACAATAATGCGACGAGGACTCTTTTTACGATTTCTTTCTCTTTCTTTACGAATATGTTCGTTATTGGTGTAGTAGCATTTTTAATATTACCGTAGTGTCCGTTAATTTCATGGCAGCGTTGGATTTTTAGGCTGCATGCTACCGGCACCTTTAATCGACCGCTAAGCTAAGATGCCTTTACGCTGCCCAGTATACTCACCCCCGTCAACTGAGCCGCAATAGCTGTATGATATCTTGATGTTTACCCCCTCTGTTTTTAACGGTCAATGTCGGTGTATATCCTACTTTGTATTGACCTAGAGAGATAAACAGTGATTGCGCGGCAGTAGTTTTTGTCGGCTTGGCTGTGCGGCTCGGTGCGAGAGTTGCGTGCGACTTGAGAATGCTTCGGGCCCCTCGTCGAGCGCTATCGCTGGCTCGGTAGCCTCGTCCGGCTTGGTTCACTCTCCGCTGGCGGTGCAGTGTTCCTTGGTGTG
>NW_026267396.1:282227-285480 GCF_000697945.3 Frankliniella occidentalis | reverse complement strand
TAGGCTAGGTGCAATAACTTGTACCTTTTTAGATACAAATTTGCATGTTGCCAGTTGAGATGAGCTCAAGAACACATATTCGCTGGATTCAAAATTGTCCTTTATTCCCGTTTAGTATTCCCTTTTGTAAATGTAAAACTTCAAAAACTTACAAAGAGTTATATAGCAAGTTTAATATTTGCAAGTGTTCAACAGCAAGTTGGTTCAACCAGTTGTGCACTCGAAAGTGTACAGCTCTTCTGTTGAACACTTTCCGCACAGGGTCACACTCACACATATGCAAACGAACAGGGAGGTAAGACACGGGAGTGGGGAAGTAAGGGAGTGAGGCTGTGCTTCTCTTGAAGAACACGCGTACGCGCCGACAGGGCCGGCACCTCCAGAGCACACCCCGCCACGCCCCGCCATGCCCCGCCACGCCCCGCCACGCCCCGCCGCACGTATACAGCCAGGTGCTCCTTGTTGTTTATGGCCTACACAACACTGCCGAGGACCCACGCTCGCTCGGCGCGCTGCCTGCTGCGCCGGGCCTGGCGGGGCCTGCCTAGTTCACCCTACATTATACGAAAATCCCCCGACTTGCTCGCGTGAGTGAAATCTTTTTCATTTCACTTCGTTAATATTTTTCTTCTCTCCCTGCTAGAGGGTGGGGGTGGGGGCTATTCGTTGGTCCGAGTGGTTTAAAGCAAACAAAATGTCAAAAAACTGATGTTTTGATGTCTTATTCATGACGGCACGGGTGGAGCGCCTGTGGTGGAGTGGGTGGGCCACCCGCAGGCACCCCAGCGGCCCCCGTGCCTACCTCCCAGGCTGAGGCCCGGGCCCAGCTCGAGGGCCCAGCTCGAGGGCCCAGCTCGAGCTCACCTGCAGGCGGCGTTCGTCGGCGGCCTCCTGCCGCTCGTCGAGGACCTGGTGCGTGAGGCGTTGCGAAGGCGGCAGCGGGGCGTCCTCTAGGCGCTGCAGGCGGCGAGGCGGCCGGCGCGCCCCAGAGTCAGTGTCCTCGAAGGGCCCCGGCGCCAGCGGCCGTGGCTTGTCGTCGGACAACGGGACCTCAAAGGCCATGTTCTTGCCGCCCGCTGCAAATGAGCAATAAAATTAGGGGGAGACTGAGTGAGTGAGTGCAAGGGGGGATAGGACACCTTTAAAATTGAAAAGAATTATGCCATTCTCTCGAGCGCGCGGAGCTGCACCTACCGGCTCGCACGATCTCTCGGAGCTCGGGCAGATCCTTGGGAAGGTCCTCCTCCGGGGGGTCCCTGCCTTGGATTGCCGGTGTTTCGGACGGCCTGCGGCTGAGCCCCCGGGACTGGCCGCTGCCGGGGACGCGAGCGCCGCCCGTGGTGCCGCCCCCGGTGCGCAGGGCGCGGGCGTTACCGTTGGAGGCGGCGCCGTCCCCGCCGGCCTCCAGGGGCACCACGGAGCCTTTGGACGAGCCGCACCCCATGCCACGCCACGCGTCAGCGCCCCGACCGCGCGGGCACGGCGATCTGAGACAGGTGAGTGAGTTGTTGCACGTGTGAGCAGCTGTCTGGTTATTGTTGTTACTGAAGCCTCAATGTTACTTTTCATTCTTGTTTAATGCATGCTGGGATGGGCAGACATAGACAGACAGGGATGTAGAGCAGAGGGTCGAGGCGACAGGCAGTCAAAGCTGGGAGTCCCGAGTGTCGTGCGGCGGTAAGAAATAGGAGACTGACGGCCCGATGTCACTTTGACGTTTATTGATAACGGCGTGCCGTATATCATCTAGCCCTTGAGGGACGCTGAGTGAAATCGGAACGACTCCACAGCGATTTTTCTTATCCGGGAAGTCGACATCCGATGCCGCGCAAGAGGGGCGACGGACGGGAAGAAGAGGACGGCAGGACGGCTTTTCTGTATACGTTCACGCTAATCGCTTTTCATCAATTACGTATTATTTAACTATGAAATTTAGGAATGAATTTTGTTTTTAAATCGACTTACAAATCATCGTTTATCGTTGCAGGGCCTCGAGCAAGGCCCAGTGTTTTGCTATTTCAAAGTTTTGTAATAATTTTAAGTCCCGCGAATTTGAATAGCAACAGTTCGTGTATTTGAATCTCGTAAATTTGTCGTGGCCGTAGTGAAAACTTGCAGTGTCTAACCCCGAGACGCGATTTTTCACGGTAGATATTGAAATAACGTTGCCATGGTGTTGCCGTTTGTCTTTTTGATGTAGTTGCAAACAACGTAGCTTCTCTGGACAACCAAGTGTGTACTTGAATGCAGTGTCTCTTGCATACCTACATGTGTGCAAGCGGTCCTGTGTACTTTGCAAGTATGCGGGAGGTAGTGTGTACTTGGTCGAGTATGCAGGAGGTAGGGTGTACCGGGTGTAACTGTGAATAATACGCAGCAGTGTTGCCGGTTGCCTACTCTTTACCCCCGTAAGGGGCCATGGTGCGTGCGGCCATATTGAGTATGCAATCCCGCAACACTGCTTCGTATTCACAGTTTCACCCGGTACTTGGTCATTGGTGGGTAGACTTGGTCAAGTATACTTGTGTATACACACACTAAAACCCCCATACATTTATGCAGGAGATTAAGTGTACACTTGACCAAGTGCACACGCACACTACCCCCTGCATACTTGCCAAGTACACAGGACCTCCTGCATACATGCAGATATGCAGGAAGTACTGCATTAAAGTATACACACTTGGGTTTCCAGAGTTTAATGCAAGCAATATGATGCAATAGGTACTCTGAAAACTCAACAGTGTACATTGTATGCTGAAAAATCAGCAATCATTGATGATTGCTGATATATCAGTGTACATGGAATGATTGCTGATATATCAGCAATCATCAATGTACACGTTTAGCTTTTAGGCTAATATTTTCTTTCAGACGGATATCATCGGAAAGTGGATAGCATTTCCAGATTCCTCGTGAAAAGAGCTTTCAAACGAGCTACTATGAGATGGGGTTCAAATTGACCGCTACCATAACTTGGTTTACATACCGGCATTTTTGAGAGGCGAACCATTTTGGTAGTGAACCCTATCACATAGTAGCTCGTTTAAAAGCTCTTTTCACGAGGAATCTGGAAGTGCTATCCACTTTCCGATGATATCCGTCTGAAAGGAAATATTAGCCTAAAAGCTAAACGTGTACATTGATGATTGCTGATATATCAGCAATCATTCCATGTACACTGATATATCAGCAATCATCAATGATTGCTGATTTTTCAGCATACAATGTACACTGTTGAGTTTTCAGAGTA
>NW_026267396.1:275156-275942 GCF_000697945.3 Frankliniella occidentalis | reverse complement strand
GCCGTGAGTGCCGCTCCCTGTCCGCTTTGGCGATGCATCACAAACCCTCTCTCCGTCATGAAATCCTAATGTGCGGCGCGCTCGTGTTTGTGTTGTGAGTGGCGCCGCGAGTGGCGCGCCGGCCGGCACCCGGCTACCCTACCGCCCGCCTACCGCCCGGCTACCACCGCTACCCGGCTGGCGTGCCGCGGGCCGCGCGTGCTTCTCGTCTGCGTGGACGAAAAACTTCAGCAATCGATGATAGTGCTATTTTTCACCGAGCATAGAGAGGGTCCCGCCGCTCCGGCGCGTTACTTACGTACGAGTACAACGGCGAACAAGGTTTTTGCTTTCTCGCGCTTTCATAGGTTTCTGGGGTGAAAGGAACCCTCGGGAAATGCGCCACGTACGCCACCACCCCTACCCCTCACGGTGAGAATTCTTACTGGTGTTCATTGGTTTCATACAGCGGCTATGGACCCTGAGGCTCATTCATTTTGATCAATTTTACGGATAAGTTACCAGGAAACCTAGTTGACGTTTTCAACTTCTTAGACAGTTTTCGTGTTAGCTTTGCCGGGTGCCTGTTGCCTCGGCCGGCAGCTAGCGCGTTGTTGGGGGAGGTTAAGGCGAGCGCGGGTATGTGTGAGCTTTACTCTTTTTAACGGGAGGTCCGGAACAACCTTTATGACCTCGTTAAGTGTCGGAGCGCGTGTCCCTGCAAGTAAAGTAGCAAGGGACCGACCGAAGGGTGTAAAACGGAAGTGTCTCCGTACGGCCACCTTAACAGACGGAAGAGTGAGTGAG
>NW_026267396.1:271830-275106 GCF_000697945.3 Frankliniella occidentalis | reverse complement strand
TACTGCGGGTCGGTCTACTCTCAGTCTCGCAGGCGCCGAGCCTCGTACTTCGTACGAAAAAATTTGAGAAAAACAGAGGACAAACTTTCTGGACCACCCCAAAGATACAATGGAGCCCCGGCTGCAGAGGCCTGCCTGCGTGTCTACATTTACCGAATGAACAATGCTTTGTCCGTTCAACGACGTTGGGTGCGGCTGGACAAAAGTACAGTGTTAGGCGGCAGGCCGCGCTGCACTCAGCTCTGTCGAGCAGGCGCAGCAAAAGTGTACGAAGTGCATATGCGGTGCTGAACCTGTTCGATAGCACTACAAGCTCCTAAAGGTGGCCCCACAATGACCATTCCCCGAGTCAACCGAAACAGGCGCCTATGGGCGCCTTTCTGCATAACACACACATATATGTTAAGGTGTTCTGAATCCTTGCGAACAATAATGTGGCTGCTTTTTAATTGCACTCGACTTCTTTTGCAATGCAAAGATATTCCTTGCCAGTGTGTCGTACTTATACCCACACCCGGAATCCCTACAAAACCTGAGCGATACCGTGACAAACATATCACCCCCCGGCTTGGATGAGAGCAGTCCGTTGCGAGCGCCTGCAACCTGCCGTGTAGGCTAGGGCCAGCCCGCCGAGCAGCCGTGTGAGGCCGGCGGGCCGCGCCCTACCTGCAGGGCCCGGTGCTGCTCCGCGTCGCCTTGGGGTACGTTGCAGGGCCACCTTCAGCGAAGCGAATGTCTGGGCGCTTTGACACGGGTTTGGGTGTTAATGTTACCCCATCATTTGTTGCAGTATCTCGCGACAAAGCCGTTGATTTGCCCTTCAATTTACATTTGACCTCGCTCTTTCTACATTTGATAGACGCAGACAATAATCAGAGCTATGAAACAGCGATAGAGCTAGTGGCCAATTTTTGACTCGGCGAGCGCAGAGCTCTGAGAGAGAGCGAGAGAGAGAGAGAGAGAGAGAGAGAGAGAGAGAGAGAGAGAGGAGACATAGTAGACGGTAGCTCGTCTGATGAAAATGCATAGTCAATTTTTTTTCGCAACATTGCAAAGAATCGCAAAGAATTTAGTTTGCAAGAATTTTACAGTGCCTGACTTCTGCCCGATTTCGCGTCGCACATCCCCCACATCTCCGTCACTCGCTTCCGAGAAGCCAGCGTCATTCCGAATGCCTCCCGGCAGGTGGGGGCTCCAAGCGGCAACAAACTGGCAAGCCGGAGCCAGAGAAGAGCCCCCCCCCCTCCCCCTACCGCCTGACTCGATCGAGCTGCCGTCTACTCTATCTCGTCTCTCAGAGCTCTGCGCCGGCCGGGTCGAGCATAGGCCAGTGGCTCCGCCTCTGTGTCGCAGCCCTGACACACGGTACATCGCCGCCAGCATGATTGTTTAATGTAGACCATGTGTATTATGTAGATGCGTCCATTGCCTGTTGTATGTGTCAGTTATAGTACATTGTAAGATTGAGAAAATGTTTGGCCGCGTTCACGGTGTTCGCCTGGCTTATACTGAGGACGGGCCTCGTGCAGGCAGGACCTAGAGGTCACCCTTAAGTCTGCTCGGTGGCGGAGGGGTTTCGGTCGCGTAGAGTTTCGTACATTAGGCATACCGATCTACCTCCCGTCTCCAAGGATTTAGCTAGTATTTCAAATTTTGTACCGGAGGAAGACCTTTTCCTAGGCTGTAATTTGACAATTTTATGTCGTCTCTATCGTTGTTGTTCACTATCACTCATAAACTATCTCTCTCCCAAAGTTTGAAACTAGCTAAGAGAAGGGGATAAATATATGTGTCTAGTCATATGTGTTATTTAGTATTTTGTTATCTGGGTTTTGAGTGGCCCGTGAAGTTTGCACGTGTGACTGACTTCTCGGAATGACTTATGTTGGCACTGTGATACAACCACACTCTAAAATTTTAATTAGTACTTTCGGAAAGGGAAACGTTTTCAATGTGTCTAGTCTTTAAGTACCTTTATTTTTCTCTTTTCATTTAATCATGTGGTGATCTCATTGTAATTATTTATGTTCTGGTTTGTTTTTCTCTGTGGCTCCTCCGTAGAAGCGTTTTACACGCGCTCATCAGTGTTGAAGTCGACGTGTAACCGTTATGTTTTATTGGAGTAGGAGAAAAGACATCTGCGCGCCAAATTTCAAAAAGACTAATGTGTATTGTTTAATATATGTTTGTGGTGGTTATTGTGTTGTCGGCATCGTACTGCAGCAAACTGTCTTGGTGAAAGGCTTGCATTTTCACTCACTTCCATTAGATTTTAAGAGTTGTCGTGTCTTATTATGTTAAACGGTACGTCGTTTCGCACAAGTTTCGATGAAAATGTTTCCAATTAATTGTGTCTTTAGATCCCCAACTTATAGCGCCAGAAAAACCCCTTGTTGTATGTATTAATGTTGTTCTAAATCAAAAAATACCTTTTCAATGAATTTAAAATAGTATATTTTCGTTTTTCCATTTAATATTTCGTCTCTGTCCTCACTCTTTTTTTTATTTTTTAAATTCTACGGTAAGTTTTTTTTAATGTAAACCCTCATCTAGTCATCTTGCCTTCTAAGGTTGATAGAGAAGAACGAGACTACTTCTCCCGATGAAAGTGCAACTTTTGCTCAAGTTTCATCGGGGCTCAAAAATGATTATATGTGACCATGGAGAACCATGTAACTTGCAAATCAATGTTGTGTGATCTGCTGCCAAACATTTATTTATTAAGATAATCCTTGCAGTTTTAAAGCAGAGAGTGCATGAAAGTAAACCGACATTTGTATTAAACATAATGTGAATAAAAATGTTGTTTTTTACATAGAAACTAGGTTTTTAAGATGTTTACGTCACCTCTTACGTCCTCTTAATGAGGAAGCTAAAACAACTAAATAATCCGTTGGAATTTTCCATGGGCAACAGCTTGGACATTTGCCTCATTTGCTAACAAAAGTAAAATATATCACACCACACTAAGTACTATACATAAAAAGAATTCTTTCGCTCGTCTCAATGAACAACAAACAATCTTATATAATGATACCTGACCGCAGGCCTTGCGTAAAAAGACCCTGACTAAACAAAGACTAATCTTTTCGTCATTCACTTAAAGTTGTTTTAAAATTTAAAAAACGATCTTTTGCATCTCTACAAAATACATACCGGTAGCTCTTTTTTTACTAATTATTCACATACACTATCCTCTCTGCACTTTCATGTGACGTGAATAAAGTTATAAAAATTCCTAGGGGTAAGGTAATTTACTTAACACCTGTCCGCCCA
>NW_026267396.1:246547-262010 GCF_000697945.3 Frankliniella occidentalis | reverse complement strand
ATCCCCACCCCTCTTACTTCACCCCTCAACGCCCCACGCGGTCGCTCCTCCCCCGCCCCTCCAACCTCAATTCCTTTACACACAAAGCCCCACGCTCGGCCCCGGCCGGGCCCCCGCTAACCCACACTCTGCAGACACCGTCCTCCTCCACTGTGGACGGCCCGAGGGGAATGGAGAGAAACCGGCAGTGTGAGAAAACGTTTAGGAAAGTGACAAAGGATAAACGTCTGATGCCTTTACGTATCTGTGAGGTTGATAGTGATGTCCGAAGGGTACTGAAAAATGTTGATGTTATTGAATTTCGTCTATTTAGGATGATGATCTTTCACGAGTCACAAACTGTTCATTATTTATTTACGACATTAAAATTACAAAGAGTTTGTGCAGAAAAATTAACGCAATATTTTTCGTCATGGTTCGACAGTGTGACACAATAAGAATTAACTGAAAGGAACCGGGCTTGTAAACCATTTGTTGGATTGCATCGACCCATAATGGAGAACAGGGATGGAACAATAATATTGGAGTTGAGGCTTTAGATAGGCTAGTACTGGGGACTGGGAAGAAACCTGGCCCAGACCTAGGCTAGTGCTAGACCTAGGAGGGCTGTAACGACTTTGCCTTGCCGACAGAATAGAGCGCGTGCCCGCGTGAGTGGGCGGAGTAGGAGTAGGGTGAGTAGGAAGTGGCGGGGGTAGGTCCACACCTGTTTGGCGATATGTCAAACGCCTGCCTAGGGCGCCCCCAGGCCCCGGGCACTAGGTCAGGTGGGGAACCCCAACCACCCCAACCCCTACACCCAGGAAACGCAGTTGTTCTCGAAACAAGAAAAATATTATTATTCTGTTATGTTTTTTTGGTCTTGTTACACGGAGAAGATTTTCTTAGTCGCTTAAGTGCTTCTTTGAGGCCACACGCACTGTTTCCCACACATTCAAAAAAAAGAAAAAGACCTTCTCAATCCAGGCACAAAATTGGCGCTATCGCTGCCTACTCATTCCCAGTATATCTACTCTGCTGATTTTACTCAGACCTCGACGCCTTCAGTGTGTGTTGCCCCATATTCAAGTGCCGAGGTCGTGGCGTGCCAGAAAGGAAATCAATCCACTTTACTTCCGGTGTGTGAGGACCGGAAGCGGCCACCACCGCCCCGACCTCATTCACTGCGCGGCTCAACGACTGCCTAACCTGGTTTACATCGACTAGACATGAGCAGCATCAGGACTGCCGCGCGACGCCACACCGCACCCTAAATACGGCAGCACTGCCCTTCGGTCATTGGAGCTCCGAACCGCCGTGTTGGCTATGGGCTCTGGCGCCGGCCTCTGAACGTCGTGTTGGGCCCTCCCCACCAGCCTTCAGCGGTGCAAAAGGCTCGTGTAGTCTGAGTGGCACTGCCCCTCGCGTCGCCCGTGCCGCAGGTTTACGACACCTTTCGACCGAGTGAATAGGGATCGTCCAGAGAAAGTGCGTCCGTTTTTCACAGGTTCATTCGGCCAATTATGAGAGCTGAGCGCCTGCGAGACTCCGCATAGGCCAGCCCGCAGTACACGCGTGCGCTGCAGGCGATGTGTTGCCTACCTATCAGGCGCTATGAGAGCTAGGAGAGGGTTGGTTAAACCAGGTTAAACCTGGCCGTTTCGTCACGTTGAACGACGGACGTACCTTCTGGATGATCGCATAGGCAGGAAGAAGGACGCCCGTGCCGTGCAGCGTTGCCTACCCCGCCGGTCACAGGCGCCCCGCACATTACCGCCGCCGCGACCGCCATGCGCAGACATTCGCTTGGAGCGCAAAATCTTGGAAACCGAGCACCAACCTTTATCGTACGTAAATGTTTACTTACACAAGCACAGGTACTACCCCCCCCTCGGCCCCCACCCCCACCTAACCCCGCTAAATGAGTTTGCGCGCTCCAGTTGCTCTCCCTCGCTCCTTCTCGCTCGCTCTCCACGTCTCCTCTCTACCAGGGGCAAAGCGGCGCTGGTAAAGCAAAGAAGGGGGAAGGGGGAATTCTGGAAATATAATTATGCAATTTCCCCTCTAGTTGTGCAGACAGCATTACTTCCGGTCGTCCCACCGGGCGCGGCGGGGAGGGCTACGGGGGAGGGGAGACGGGGTGTCGAGAGGGGTAGGGGGAATGGAAGGCAGCAGCCAGGAAATTGGCACCGAGGATCCACGACGCAGCAGCGCCGGGAGAAGAGAGAGAGAGAGTTGAGGAGGGAGAGGGGGCCTCGGATTACGCCAATTTCACCCGCATCCTTCCTGTCAAGGAGCCGGCCCCCTCGCTCGCCCCGAAGCACCGGCCGCTCGAGCCAGGTGCGGGGTAGCGCGGCACACACCGCTACCCCAACAGTACACACAACAGTACACAAGCACACTCTTGGAAGTGTGTACGTTACCTCAGGTAAGCGGGGTAGCGCGGCACACACCGCTACCCCAACAGTACACACAACAGTACACAAGCACACTCTTGGAAGTGTGCACGTTACCTCAGGTAAAGCACACACTTCTGAGTGTGTACTGCGATAAGCACACTGTTATATGTGTGCTCTGTGGAAAGTACACTCTTCCTTGTGTGCAATAAGTTGTTCGGTTTACGTGTAAATCAGCAGCGCGGGTGTTCGCGAAACACATTACGCTATAATTATCAGGTGCTCTAATTTTTGTGCCTTTGTTTATGTTTCCTCCCGCCCCGCCTCGCTCGCGTACTCACCGGTCGGGGTCGGGACATGGCGCAGCGGTGCAGCCGGGGTCCCGCCGGTCCCTCTCGCCCCCTCACGAGGAGGTGAAGGAGGCCCCCCGCTCGGCTGCTGCCGGGCGCATGGTGCGGGGGGACGCGCCGGCCGGCCTGCCTGAGTGACCCTTGGTATCGGAGAGGGGCTGACTGGAAGTGGACGGTCACGACGGGGTGCGTGCCCACGGGGCTTCAGCTGGCCTGGACGATGACTACCGCGCGGGGGGCTGCTCGGCGAGGCTCTGGGGGGCCGGCCGGGCCCGCACCTGGGCATGGGCCACGGGCCCCTGTCCTGTCAGTGCCCGGGGCCTCCGGGGCCCGGCCGCCCCCGCCACCAACCACTTCGATTGGTCAATGTTAGACCGCCGCTGCCGCCGCGGCCGACCATACCGACCCGTATGTGGTGGTGGCTCACACCCCTAATCCATTCTTTTTGCCACATAGTTTCAGACAGTTTTCCCCATTTGCTCTTTTCTTTGCAAAGGTATTTGACAGGGTGCCAGAATAGACTACTGTAGTTCCACTATGAGAACTACGGGCTGTCCATGCAGTCTTTTGACTGTAAATTAAAGCAAAGGGTTGAAAGGAGACAGAATACCTTCAAGTAGCGAGGTGTGTGGCCACCGTATGGGACAGAAACTTGTCAAGATGGCATCTAGTGATGTCCTCTCATGACATTGTTTCTTTCAGTCAAGATGACACCCCAGCACCCCAGCCACCTCCACTACAACATAAACCAAAATAAAAGGTTAACTTTCTAGTGGTCAAATTAAACTTGAACGTTGAGTTTTCAATGTATTTATTTATTTTAAAAAATAATAAAATACATAAAAACGCCATGTCCAGAACAGTTCACAGTATGTTTATTTTGGGAGATTGAGCTGGTGTGATCACAACTAGCAAGAGCTGTGGAACAGAATTGAGTCTTGAGTAGCATCGCTCTGGCTGCACATAGTCAAAGATGACTGTGGAAGGACTTTTAACTCTAAAATCAAAACATCCAGGATTCCAGTAATGAGCTGTGGCAGTTTAATCAAATAGGTTGCCCTTTGGTAATGATCCTTTACATCACATCGATATTTTCAAATGTTAGTAATAATATTTTTGTAAGTGAAAATAGATGAAGACAAACCATAAGTGCTCAATTTATTTTCTGGAAAAATATTTAAGAGTTATGATTTGAAAAATTGGAATGAGGTGGTGAAAACAATTGATTTCCTAACATGCAATGACAGAGATGTTTCTGAATTCAGTGATCAAAAGTACTATCACAAATGAGCTCTTGAAGAAAAGACAGTTCTGTGTTGTACAAACACATGATTGAATTCTTAATTCTGATATAAGACAATTATTTAAAATGAAAATTTTACGTTCCAAGAAGATAACACTTTCCTACATTTCCATTTGAAGCTACCATTAACTGGAAAAACGTACAGGTTACTTTATCACAAATTAAATAGTCATAAATAAAGGTTGCATCAATATATGACGAACCAAAAGTCATTATTTCGATGCAACCATTTCCAGACGAGAGAGCTTTGAGCTCTTAACCCCAAATCCTGAAAATATTAAAACTGATGCCCTAATATCTGACCATTCAGATAACTGACAAAAGGAATACAAAAGCTTTAGAATTTCTTCAAAGGAACCAAATTGTTTTTTTACACGATAAATGATCCAAATCCAAAGGTACGCTTCATTGCTTCCCAGTAGTACCTATCCCAATTTTCTCGGGTCCCATCCGCTTCACTGAAAAAAAGAGCAGAAAAATATTAGATACAATATACAGCTTACTAAAAGAGGTACAATTGTGATAGGTAATAGCATACCTCTGAGGCACTCCTGTTTGAGTAACTTTAACACTAGTGTGGTCATCTTTTTGTTCTATCACCATGCTGACAGTAGAGTAATGCTCATCCGGCCAGCGTTTGCTTCTCCAGCGCTGAACAATCTTTTGTTCGGGAACCTAATAAAAAATGCAAGATTGGAATGATTCGTAACATAGGTTACACTATGATTTATTTAAATTTAAATTGAGCGAACAATTAAAAACTCACAATTTCAATGAACTCTCCATGAATGTTCCCTCCAAAGAGTTCAAACTTGCCACCCTTCTTTACTTCAAGTTTTGCTGGACCTTGAGTAAAAGCTTGCACCATCTTCATAAAAAACCAATTCAACAAAAATTTATGAAAACATCAATAGTATAATCATTTTTAGGTCAAAATACAACAGTTGAAGGAATTATTTCTTTACCTCAATAACAGTCATAGCATTGTAGAACTCCTTGGCAGTACACTGGAAAGCCTGGGTAAATGTTAGTGTAGATGTCTCTATTTTGCAGCCTGAGGTGTTGCTCGCAGGCTTAGGCACACTATTCATTTGCATCTATAACACAAAATAAAAGAATAAAAAACACAGGTAAGAGTACATGAAATTCACATTACTTTATCAAATCAAATGATCAAAGGCACAAATTTGCCAAACCTTTAAATTAAATCCACTTGACAGACTATTCACAACACAATCTTTAGTATTAATTGTACCAGAATCACTCTTCTTTGGTAAGATCATGCCCTTGGAAAATTCTGAAAGAGAACTCTATTTAGAAAAATTAAAAATATTTGTATCAATTTTGTAGAAGGCAGACACTGCTGTTTACCTTCTCTCAGTGCATCAATGTATTTTCCAAGTTGACCTCTTATTTTCAAAGTGCCAACACTCATCATAAAGCTCTTTACTTTGTATCCCTGGTCAGTATTTTTATCTATGGTGACATTTACCTAATGAAATCAGTACGTTAGATTACTTATACACAAATTATAATTGAAAAAATCACAAATGATATTTAATGAGTAAACAGAGGAAACTTACATCAACTTCATCTACTTTGTTCTCTTCACTCAGGTTAGGGATGTGAACTTTTCCTTCTACATCTTCATCACTGTCGTTCATGGATCCTTTCCACTTCAGAACAATATCCCATTCATAGAAAAATATCAGCTTTCCTTTCCGATTATTGGCAACAGCCTCACCTTCCAGTTTCTCCACCTCAGTGAGCTCACAAGAAGCATCATCGTTTTCCACCTTGAAACCTTTCAGAAGCTCTCTCAGTTTATCTTCTGACCACTGACAAGCATTTTTCTCAGTCCTGGAAAGAAATTTGAAGGAAATAAGGTATATAGAGTTTTCAATTCCAAGTACATCAATGAAATAGCAACTTGCTATGTACCAGTGCCAATTGTTCACATTGGTTGCATCTGGGCGTTCTTCCACAATCCAACGAGGATCACCTTCCCCCCACTTGGCCATCACAGAAGCACACTGAAACCAGACAATAGAGTCGGTAAGATGATAAAACTTGTAAGGAAAAAGCTTCACAGGTAACATCCCAATGAACCATTAAAGTCCAAACAAAGGCGACTCAGAAAAAAACACCATGAAAACACATGCTATCCCGAAAGGAAAGCTCACAAATTTTTAGACGAAGTGACAGCAGTGCCAAATAAGGGCAGATTATGGGAATCAGCAGCGTGACCTCGGAAGAAATTATTGAGGTTACCACAAGCCCATGACCGGCGAAAACTTACGGTCATCCACGTATTTCAATATCGGAGGGCCGTGCTAGGCTGCTGGACTAAGGCTACGTGACACTAAAAACGCAAAACCTTCATGGGGTCCATTCAAGGATTTACCACGCACTGAGAGTAAAAATACGCAATTGTTTAGACTGCGGTGAAGGACTGGCAAGCAGAAGAACAAGTTTACTCCAGTCACTTACGCTGAAGGTGTGAAGATTTTACAGACTCGATGAAATATTGTACCTATGGTTTCAGAAGGGATGCGAAGAGCTTAAATCACTGACTTGATCAAGGCACAAAATTAAACGAAAACTTCCAAAAAGAGCGTGGATAGCAGACCACTGTCGCACACTGCACGGTGTCGCAGCCGTGTTAAAGAGCGTTATGAGAAAATTCTAGAAAACACAACAGCCGAACGGGGCCTTGTTGATACGAAGGAAAGGCAAGCAGAAAGCTTTGCCGTCGGGCAGAGAATCGTAGGGGCAGGGGTGAGGTAGGGGAAGGGATGAGGGATGTTTACGGGGTGGGCAGTTATGTTCGTAGAGTTGAGATTTGAGAATGGCTGGAAAAGGGAAAGGAAATGTCAGAATTGAAAATGAAATCGAGAAGAGTAGAGAGGAATCTGATTGGAAAAGGCTCATAGAGCTTGCGGAGCAGCTGAAAGCAAGATCACCTAATCATGGTATTGTTATATCTGTGATAAACTCGTGATTCATCAAGTTTGCACCTAACCTGTTCTGATACATAGAGTCTTGTCAATAAATCCTATCCTCGAAAAACTTGCACATGACAACAGTTTGAAACTGTTTATATACACAAGTTGGTAAATTAAAGACCGTTTTAAATTTTCATTAAGGATTCTTTGTGGCATACAATCACCAAGTGGTTATAGGCCTATGTCAACCTGAGAATTATAAATATTTTGTTTACACTCTCTTTAAAAATTATTGTAGCATTAGCCTTGCTTTTATTTGATTCTGTGCGCTGCTGTGTAGAATCCAACTAGTAACTTTGTATGTCTCCTATACTCATGGTTTTAGAATTGTAATTGGTTAATTTGGTGGTTTTGTATTTTGATTTATTATCATGGTTTCCTTCCTATTCTTAAAACAATGTTTTATTTTCAGACTGCCTTGCAAACTTCCTTATTGGTGAGGGAAAGCTGGAATCCTTTCTGGAGGATGTACCTCCTGTTGAGGCTAATGTTGCCAAGGCAAGATTTGGTCTTATTGAAGTGAAACGGTTTTTAAATGTGGCCGTCACCAAAGTAGGTTTCATATGGATCATTCACTAAATGTATCCACCTTGGCAGGCCAGGCCCTACTGTTCTAACAATGAGTACTGGCCTTCTGAGGTGTCTATATTTAGCAAATGAACTCAACTAGTAATAATTTTACAACTTTACCGCCGCTCATTGTATTTTATTACACAGTAATAATTTTTTCTACAGCAGCCAGATGAATCTCTTGATGCAAACCTTCTTCTTGGGAAGCTTAATTATGCTATGGGTTACTATGATGCCGCTCTTCAACATTACAATGCTGCAAAACTACAATCGTTGGGGGAAAAGCCCCTTGCATTACGTAGTCTAAGAATAGTCGCAGAATCTTTTGCAATTAAAGGTGTGTTGCACAACTATTTGCCAAAAAGCCTTATCTCTGTGGTCTGAAGAACATGAAATTCAAATTTGATACTTTTTGATTTCAGGAATGTGTCTTGAAAAAGTTCCCCCATCTTCATCATCAAAATTCAAGCAGGCTGAATGGGAAGAACAAATGCTTCAGTGTTATCAAACTGGTGGAGATCTTGCCCTCTTGTACCTTCAAGATGCAGATAAACTTAACCAATTGGGTACCATGACTACAAGTGGTTTGTTAACTTATTTTATATGACAGTAATCATATCACTCATTTGGGTAAATGCAACACTGTATTATGTTAATATTTAATATTTGCAGGTTCTCATTCACCACAACCGCCCAATCCTCAAAAGCAAATTGGTCCCATTCTAGAGAATGCAATTCAACGGTCTCCCTTACTCTACATCAAAGCAGGAAAAGTGCAACTGGCTGTTAATCGTTACAGGTTGTTAAATATTTATTTTCGATTATACTTTGATTGGTTTTTATTTTACCTAATGCTTACTTGTTGATCCTTTTTTTAGAGCCATATTAGGTGCAGTAGAATCAAGTTTCACACAAGCTTTACGACTAGTCCTCACACGACGACTAGCAGAAGTTATCCTCCGAGGTGTTAGTCCTGCTGAATACCCATGTCCTGTGAACACATCAGAACCAAGTACATCAATTTTAAATTTTGAAATTGACTTCTTCATTTATATATAAAAACTGATGTTCGAATTTTATTTTGATACTCTTAAACTTCTTCACTCACAGGCTACAGGAGGGGTCATCCATCTGCAAGTAAAACTGACAGCCCATGGAAACCTAAAAAGTATGGGGGACACAATCTGTTTGTTCCAAGAAATGAAAATGAAGAAATAATCTTACTTCTGTTGATAAGGTGCGTTTAGTTTTATTTCATTATACTCTTCTTGATTTGACACTCTAAGCTCATATAAATTTACTTTTTATGTTGTCTTTCTCAATTTTTCAAGTGAGTCTATGGCTGTGAGAGAAGCAGTTTTGAGTCAGTCTGCTGAGTTTAAAGAAGCACGAATTAGAGCTTATAGCAATGCATCTGCAGTTTATGACCTTCTCACAGTTGCTTTAGTCCGTTGGGGTCAAGTAGATCTACTTACAGAGGTGAGAGTATGCCGGGGTTAGGTATTTTCTTATTGTTCTGGAGAAGTCAATTTAAATCACTACCTTAATCTGATTTTCAGTCTTTTGAGAGAGCTATGAAGTTTTCTGCCAATGAACCTTTAGCATGGCTACAGCATGGGTTGTGTTTGATTACTTCTGGCAAACATGCACACGGACTTTCAGTGCTCCGTGAAGCAACAAATCAAGATCCCTCAAGTGTAAGCCCCTGTCTTGTTGCTGCCCGAGCGTGCTATGAACATCTGAATTTAGTAAGGTTTCAATATTGTTTGAGAAAGTGTTTATTATAAAATAATACTAACCCATTTTTAATCGCTGATTTTTTTAAAAAATTGTTTTTCTTTGTTTTTAAAATCATTTTTAGGTGTCTGAAGGTTTAGATTGGAGTCAGAAAGCTTTGGAAAGAGAACTCACAAGACCTCAGCACTTAGAATCACGATGTTACTTGTATTTTGGCGTAGGCTACAGCTTGCAGGCTGCAAATACTCACTTACGGAAAGAGAAAGAAGAACTTAACAGCAAAGCACTACAGTCATTTGCTAGGTACAGTATGTGTATTACTCATGGTCTTGTTAAAAAAACTCCTTCTTGCACATATCTTCCTAAACAATAATCATTTTTATTGTACCAAATTTCAGGGCTCTTCACATTGATCCGAATGATCATTTATGTGAATATTACTTGGCTTTCCAAAAGGCAAATGGGTGTAAAGTTCAGGAAGCAATACGGCATGTTAAGTCTGCGTTGCAACTGAGAGCAGACCATGTACCATCACTTCATCTTTTGGTCTTGCTTTTGTCAGCACAAAAACAGCATCAGGAAGCTCTTACATTGGCACAAGCTGTGTTGGAAGAGTACCCTGATAACTTAAACATAATGTATGTCAAAGCACACCTTGAACTGGAAGTTCTTGGTGGTGAGGTATGTTTCCAATTTTCTCATATTAAAAATTAGATTTACTTTAATCTCTACTATTTGCCCTTTCATTTATGTGCTCCTATATTTTTCAGGCTGCTCTTTTAACAGGCAAGAAAATGTTGGCTGTGTGGAAGAATTTGTATGAGGATCAAACATCAAATGAGTCACTGGAGCAGTCAGACAGACGGAGTGAAACACGTAGTGTATTCAATCTCTATCCATCTGGCATGTCTGATAAAGATTCAAGTATGTGAAGTTAAAGCATATGGTTTGGCTAAGTGTAAACAAAAATAAACCCCATTTGTTTTTTCCTGTTGCCAGGTTCTCTTCATGCTCATTCCCTAGCAGCATCTCGGGTTGAGCAGGCCTTGTCAGAAGTAGCATCTACACTGAGTACTTTTACTCCACGTCCTGGACCTCACCGTTCATGGATGCTTCAACTTCATATTTGGCTCCTCTTGGCAGAAATTTATCTATCAATGGATCAGCCAAGTTCAGCTATACTTTGCATTCAAGAAGCTACAAACATATTTGCTCTCTCTCACCATATCATGTACACTGTAAGATTTTTATTGAACTAAAGAGGATAAATTTCTCTAGTCTTTATTTTACAGAATTTTAACTACTACTTTATTTCAGAGAGGTCTTCTTCATGAACACAAACAAGAATTTGTTGAGGCCAAACTGTGTTATCAAAGTGCTCTAGCTGTTCACCCTACTCATATCAAGAGCATGCAGCATTTGGTAAGTCTTCTAAAACGTTCCTGCAATTTAGTAATGGGATTTGAATTGCCTTGGGAGCAGAGCATTGTACCTAACTTAACTAAACATGTCATTCATTAGTTAGCGTTTATTTGTGTGTTAGGTCACCGTGTGTTGAAATAACACTTAGCAATTTCTCCCAAAAGATTAATGTTAGTAGACAATATTTTAGACTTGCACTGGAAAACCACTGAAGAAACACAAATAACAATGAAACTATGTATTATTTCTTAAAGTTACATATCTCACATTTTTCAGCTGTTACATTACGTTCAAAAAACTGAGTAAAACTTTTTGTGCATGTCAATAACATTACCCATATTCTAGTTTCGTTAAGTTACTGGGCCCTGCTTGCGTCATGTTTCCTCATTTTCTAATTGGGGTATTCTGTGACCACAACTTCAGCTTCCGACTACGATATGAGATGACAATTAAATAGGTTTTGGTGTGATTTAAACAAAATCTAACTTTTTTTTAAAACAAATTTCTAGGGACTAATTTATCACTACCTTGGAAGCCATCGTATTGCAGAGAAAACACTACGTGATGCTGCTCGTATTGATCCAACTTCCCATCTTACATGGTTTGTGTTTTCAACGGGTGTTCATGAACTTCTCATTTATCCAAGCTCATTGATCAAAATTTTCCTTGAAACATAAAATTGTTTTATTCTTCTCCAGGTATAATTTGGGAAAGGTGCTTGAATCTCTTGAAGAGTTTGATGCAGCAACTGACTGTATGGCCACAGCTCTAGAAACAGAAACAACCAGCCCAATTTTGCCGTATTCTACAATTCCTCTTACTTTTGACTGAGAACCACTCAGTCAGCAATGTGTGAGTAAATCCCCAAAAGGTTAATTTTACCCTCTTTTGAAATGGATGTCAAATGCTTAAAACACCTAATTTAAATCCCTTCATACAATGAAAATGATCAGGGGCTGGAAAGAGCGGAGTTTGCAAAGTACTGTAGGTTCAAATAAAGGAGATGATACCATTTACGTTTTTTTTGGGCTCACTTAAAACAGTCTTGTTATTATATTTTCTTTATTCTAGTCATTGACAATTATGAATTATGTGCAGCTCATTCATTGGTTCCTGTTGTTTTGTTTTCGAATAAGTAACCTTACCGTAATTTTGGTGTAAGCAAATTGATTTCAGTTACACATCTACATTAAGTCTGCATTTCCTGTTAAATTTTTATTTTATTAACTCCTTCACAGCTTTAAACATGGTCAGAGCTTTCACACTATTTAAATATTTTGACTCTATTGTGGCTCAGTCTCTTTTTCACTCTTCCAACTACATCTTACATCTATAGTCTTTTTAAACCCAATCTATGTTGAGGGTAAGAATTTTGCCCAACCGTAAATTTCCAATTTCAGGAGATGTGCTTGTCAGTTTTATCACTAATGCCCTCTCCATTCCCTATCCCAACTTTAGTTAGTGTTTTTGATAAAAAATATGCTTTTTTGTCAGCAGTACAGTATCTAATTAAACTCTGCATTAATCATTGACAAAATTCTAATTTTTGAGACTGTTTGCACACTAGGTGTACATTCCTTCTATTTTTTTTTTTTTAGTCAGGTGCTTATTAACACATTCCTTATCTGCGTTGTGTTTTATTTTTTTACTTCAAAATTAATTCTTGGGAAAAATGTTATTTTTAACTTAATCAACCTGACTACCTACTGTTACTATGTATTCTACCAGTAGATAGTAATGGAACTGAAGATAATTGATGTGTGGGTGATTGATTATTTATATCATTCTGTGCCCTGTTCAAGGGCTTTATATTTTATTTTATCTATCTTTTTATGACATACATACTTGATCCAGTTGTCAGTTGCCATCATGATTAACAAATCAACAGCTCCCTCCTAGGGAATGCATTATATACAGTATGTCTCTGAAAGATACTGTCTGTTTTGAGCTTTTCC
The DNA here is from genome assembly GCF_000697945.3 of Frankliniella occidentalis. Taxonomy (NCBI): domain Eukaryota; kingdom Metazoa; phylum Arthropoda; class Insecta; order Thysanoptera; family Thripidae; genus Frankliniella; species Frankliniella occidentalis. The sequence continues at coordinate 249,293 of NW_026267396.1, read as the reverse complement.
ACAGACCGTTTTCAACAGATGATCTACAGTCAATAAAACATAAAATCAATTGTTTCAATGGCTGAATTATGCAAATGCCGGCTCAAACAGTCATCTGAAACCATTAATGTACTATATTTCAATCCGATTTTGTTCCTTCATAGCTGCCAAAGATGTGCTTCAAGAAAGCTCAAAACATATAATGTCTTTTAGAGGCGCACTGCACATAATGTATCTTTTAGAGACCTGCCATACATAATGTATTTTTTTGAAGGGAGCCGACGAAATAGTAATATGTTTTATACATTCCTAGATTTTTCAAGCATTCTCTTGTGCTGCTTTACTAAAAATTCTAATTTTTATGGTGGTCTGATAAACAACTATGAAAAGCCTTGGTTTAAAAAAAATCATATTGATCAAAGTTTTATCTCTATATAGAGTTCTGTTTGTGAAAACTGTTTACCTCTTTACATTGTCACATGATTGTTTCACATGTGACTATACATTTTTTAAAGTAAGTGCAAACATTGATACTCTCATGTCATGACAGTTTCTTTAGAGTAAGAATTGTTTATACCTCATCAAAAAGAGTTAGTCAATGTTATTTGTAACTTTTTCACCTGTCATGCACTAGCACCAGCTTAAAAAGGTTAAACTCAGTGGTCTTTTCATTTTTTTAGCGTTCATGTCCCCAGTCATCTGTGTTTCATGTTGCCCTGTTTCTGTCTAGATTCTTGATTATATATATTTTTTTTTGTATTTTGCTTGTAGTTTACTCTATCAGTTCTCACAACACATGGATTTGATGTTCTATATTTTACTGAGACTATGCAACATAGTTTTCAGGTAGCCTTTATGTTTTTGCCAGCATAGTGTTGTAGGTTTCCCTATTTCCAAATGTGGACTGAGTAGTATATCACAACTAATTATTCCTTGTGACAATACCATCTTTGATTCTCTTTCCTAGAAAGACATAATGAAAACATCTTTGACAATTGTTGATGCCCCTAGAGCAAGTGTTAAGTTTTATCCCTAATTGTAGGAAACATTTACAAATATATCCAACAAAGATTGTTGTCTGTTAGACGTTTGGTAGGTAAACCTAAAACAGAATAACTGATCCTCATTGGAAGGGAAGATGACCTTCCTTTGCTTTAAACGGGAGAAATGATGGATGGTTGTAAGAGAACCTTCAACTTCTGATATTTTTTAAGTTATCCTAGTTGGGGTTTTCAAATGATGTTCCATTAGTACTGGAGTTGATTGTAAAAATTATAATGTAAAGGAAAAATGTTTGTTAATTGTATTATACTGTTAAAATGTTGTGGTATATCTAGTTATCAAATGAAAGTTGTAATTATTCTCACTCTAGTAGTGCTCAGAAATGTCAAGTTTTGATGGCATTTCTAATTTATTTGCTAGCTTTGGCATAAATTTCAAACAAGTTTAGAACTGCTTTTATAAGTACCTACTCTCCTTCCCAGAAAGTACTATTTGACTCACTGCTTAGCTATAGAAGTATTGAGTCTTGCATAGCCTTCTAAATTTGATGGACTGTACAGTGTCGTGTTAGGGCTACGACACAGCAGTAAGTATGGGCTTTTGCGTACTCGCTCCCCCCGTAAGGCGCCATGGCCCGTGGAGTAGGCAAACCCACGGCGCTGCTGTTTCTTAGCCCTGACTCACGGTACGTGCAAAAAACGACGGTCCACTTGTATAAAATTACCAATATTTCCCTAACTGTAAGGAAGGATGCTGTACTTCCTTTCTAAATTCTTTTAATCCTATATTTTTCTATGATTTTGGTTCCTTCTTGCAGAATGGACTACAAAGTGTGTAGAAGTAGATTGTTAGCCCATTGCTTTTGTGCCTTCCCATCTTATTTCAAACATAAGGTTGAACTGGAGGAGATAGTTTTTCATTTCCTTACAGTGCCATAACATGTCAGGAATAACATAGCTTTTGACATGACCTAGTTATTTTTATTATTACTTTTCATGTCAAAATAGCCCTTAATATCACAGTATTATTAATATTTAGTTGGGAAATATGTATTTTCCAGCTAAGTACAAAAGGAGGGCATTTCCAAAAATGTGGTTGAACCCCCCCCCCCCCCCCCCCCCCCTCATTTTCTCCTTTACTTTTTGGACTCTCTATTCCGTGTCATTTATTTGCCAATTCTGAACATGTCCCATGTCTTTACACATTTTTACTGTGACGTGATAGTTAGCGGAATTTATGGAACTTGTAGAATAATGACTGTCTGGTTACTTTTTTGTATATTTTGTTGCTCAATTTTAAAATGAGTTTTTTGCTTTTGTTGTGTTTTTATTATGATGCTTGTAGTTTTTTCCACAGGGATGAAAGGTGCACCCTTATTGTAATGGTGGTTGGGTGTAAACAAGAAATTTTCCTGTTTTTGTTTGTTGGTGAAATTACTTAAAATTAATCAATTTTTATCCCATATTGTTTTCAATTTTTAGTTTTGACAGATTCAACTGTGATGTAGATCAATTTATGCAATACCGTATTCAAGTTGGAATTTCCACCAAACTTGTGTTCTGTACAAATGATTTATAACTGTCATGTCTGAGGGAACATAGCCGTGTTTCCCTCATCAAGTGACTTCGTGTTGTATTTGTGTTAATTCTTGTATGAGTGTGGGTGTTTATCTTAAACTTTTCAATAAAGTTATTGTCGTTACCCTGCGTTCGTTTGTTGTACTTTCGCGCGGCCCAAGAAATATCAGTACGCAAGCACTGTGCCA
>NW_026267396.1:240432-242172 GCF_000697945.3 Frankliniella occidentalis | reverse complement strand
GCACACTGCAGGTCTCTCCCAGTCTACGTAAGCTGGGCGAGGTTCGTGTCCGTCTTCTATTACTGCCATGAGCTTCTGTCCATTGTTTACTGGCGCAACGTACCCCATATAGGTAAGAATAAGAACCTCGACTGACCGTTGCTTATTTGAACGCATTTTGGGGAGTGTCTATAGGGAGCTGACAAAAAGAAGGGTGCCGCCACGGCGACGCTACCCACTCGACACGAGTAAACATTGGACGTAACAAAAGTTTTCCGAGCAAATGAGTACCGGGTGTTTCTGAGCGGGGTTGCCTGGTTGCCTGCTCCCTTCGCGCGTAAAAAGGCGCCGTAGCCCCCTTGGCCCACAGCTCTAGCGAGTAGGCAACGTCGCAGCACCTCTGAAATATACCAGGCATGCGCGGCTTGTGCTAGCCGACGCTTTTCATAGCGCCCGCAACGCGTTGGGTAGGCCAACCCGCCGAGCGTCCGTGCGGAGCCGGCGGCCCACCCCGGTGAGCGAGCACCCCGCCGCGCCGCCCGGCCGCCCGGCCGCCCCGCCGCCCCGCATGCTGTGCAGGGGCGCGTTACCTCAGGAAAAGTAACCCCCGGGAATAGTGAGAGACAATATCCTAATGCAATTCACTTACACAGACTGTCCCGGGCCGCCCGGGAGCCCGTGCCTTGGCAGCGGACAAGAAGTCCTAGAGGAACTTGGCTTCGACCAGGCTCATCTACTCAAGGACCTGCTGGGCATGGGAGCGCTACTGTTGGGGCTCCACATCCTCGGCTTCCTAGGAGTGTACAGGCAAAGCCGGCAGCAGGCGGCGTATTAGGAACAGGGGGGGAAAGGCTGCCAATTGAAACTGTTTTAAAACAAATTTGTAAGGGCGTCCTTAATTACTTAATGTAAACCAATCTCTATGAAATCAATTTCTTTGATTGTGCTACAGTGTGGTGTGGTCGATCGTAATAAAGTGGAGACCAGAAGATGAATGCAGTTGTTCTATTTTTTGTATAATCGATTTGTATTTATTTTTTTATGAATATAAAATGGACACGCCGGCTTATACTTATTCAGTACAACAGTACAAACTATTAGTTACCATATTCACACCGCGTAACAGGACACACACAAAACAAAACGGAAAATGAAGGGAAGGATGAGCAAATAGGGCTTTGTGGAAAAGCCTAAGGAAGAGTGAAATTAATAAGGAGTGAACAGTCATTCACGATGAACACAAACTGGAGAGACAGAGATTCTATGTGCGTAACGGGTGTAGCAGATGGAAGAAGTCGGTATGCGACGCCTTGGCGCCTGAGTGTAGGCAAGCCCGCATAACCGACGTCTATAGCCGGTATTATAAAAAAAAAGTTCCCGTCCTGGGTCCCTGTATGCAACGATTTTAAATTAATAATTTTTTCATGAAACCGTCGCCGGACAAAATTCAGAATTGAAAACTGAAAGTGTTCAAATTGTATGGCAACGCAACATAGGAGGACGGCGAGAAACCGAAGAATACATCTTTCGTCGAGTTTTCCGCCGTACAGATCTTATATGCTTAACTGTACAAATATTACAGACACATTTTTTTACGTGAAGTATTATGGCACAGATTTGATTCACGAGTCCATGTTCAAGCCGTAGACATTTCATATAATAAATAACTCTAAGGCACCTATCTCTGAGTGTGCAAACAGCACCATAAAACAAGTACATTTTCTTCGCATTAATCAACTCGGTTAAAGACGAATAATATAC
>NW_026267396.1:237332-240107 GCF_000697945.3 Frankliniella occidentalis | reverse complement strand
ACCGCTTTCACGCGTGTGGGTGGGTTGCCTGCCTACTCGCGCGGCGCTGTTGGGCGCCAAGGTGAGCGACGCGGTAGGCAAAGCCCTCCCCTCCCACACGCACGCCTGCGTCTTCTCTGAATCACCGGGTACTTTGGGGGCACTAATTTCATCACGTAGCAATGGATCGAATTTCAACATCTGTGTCAAATTACGTGAAATGATTTGTCATATCGCCAAGAAATGCCAACAGCTATGAGCAAGGTGGCTATATGAGAAAACTTTATCCCAGGTCAGGGGACAGAGACATCCTATCTCTTGAAACCTTAGCGCGAATCGGAACTGCAAATATTTACGGAGAAGGCTCTCTCACATTGTGCGACTCTTTGCATCCTGCTTCGCGGCACCCCTCAGAGGAAGCGGTTCATTCTTCATTTGGCACCGTGAGACGGGTCACGGGTCATTATACCAGGTGGCTGATTAACCCCGCGCACCTCTGTAGTTGGACTGTACCGCACGCACGAGTGCGGGCGGCTTGCCTACTCGCCCGGCCCGTAAGGCGCCGTGGACAGGGGCGATAGGCAAGCCCGCCCGCACTCGTGCGTGCGGTACAGTCCAACTACAGAAGTGCGGGGGGTTAATCAGTCACCTGGTACACTACATTTGAGGACGAAAACCATTCGGTACCGATCACCATTTGCTCAACTATAGGGAAAGGCGTGTCGGGCGACGTGCGGCTGAACGGGCGCCCCGCCAGCGCCTCGCTGCTGTCGAGGGTGTGCGGCTTCGTCCCGCAGCAGGATGTGGCCACCGAGAGCCTCACGGCGGCCGAGCACCTCAGCTTCATGGTAAGAGGCGCCCTCGCCGTCCTGCCTGTGCGTGTGGCGGTGTTTTGCAAAGTGTAATGTAAAGTCGGCAGAGTCTATAAAGACGGACGACAACTTCTCCGAAAAGGAGTGTTCAAACTTCCGTCCGTGGCCGTGTGCCGGCTGTAGCCACAACTAACTTAGCGACCCCCGCCCCCCGGCCGCCGCTGCGCTGCCCCTAGGCCGCGATGCGCATGGACGCGCGCGCGCCCCCCGCGGCCCGCAGCCGCCGCATCCTCGGGCTGCTGGCGCACCTGGGGCTGACGCCGTGCGCGCACACGCGGCTGTCGCTGCTGTCGGGCGGGGAGCGGCGCCGCCTGGCGCTCGCCGTGCAGCTGCTCGTGCAGCCGGGCCCGCTCGTGCTCGCGCTGGACGAGCCCTGCTCCGGCCTGGACGCCGAGGGGTCGCGCGTCGTGCTCGAGGCCCTGCGCCGCGAGGCCGGCCGCGGCCGCGCCGTGCTCTGCACCGTGCACCAGGCGGCGCCCGACCTGCTGCGCCTCTTCACGCACATCCTGGTGCTGGCCTCCGGCAACGTCGTCTACCACGGGCCGCTCGACCGGGCGCAGCCCTTCTTGGCAGAGTGAGTCAGAATACACCGGGTGTGAAACATCTACAAAGTTCTTTTTTGGTCATGAACGGCTCCTGCCCGATCGATTCTGACCCGATCCGACACGGGGTTGCCCCGGGGGAGAAGAGTAATAGTGTGGGCGTGCTCTCAGGGCTGGCGCCGGAGGCCCCGCCGGCTGGACGCCGTCCACGCCGCTCAACAGCATGCTCCAGCAGCTCAACGACCCCGCGGCGCACCTGGACACCGCCAGGGTTTGCGCCGCCTTTTCCTTCTCCGAGCAGGCCTGCCTCCTTGAAGACTACCCTACTAGCGAGGTGTGTTTAGGGGTAGCCCGTGGGGGGGAGAGGGCACTTACTGTGAGTTTAACTTTTATTGCATGCGGCTTTATCGTGATACCGGTTCACAAGGAGGGCTTCAAGAATCCAAAAAGCGCGCCTTCTTCTTTTATTGTCAACATTTCCTTATCTGTTTCAGGAAGTCCTCGCTCGCGATGCCATACGGGCCTCTGATATGTGAGTAGTGCCGCCAGAGTGCGTGCCGTTTACAATGCACTTACTCCACTTTCGGAAACCACGGGTGTGGGTACGAGGGGGAAAATGGGTGGGGTGGAACAGTGAAGCATTGTTACGGTCCATATCACGGTTGAACATGTTTCTCCATTTCTCTGAACCATGTCGCTAGCAAACACATCTCTTGGATCGGCGAAGTTGGTTGGCTTCTGTGGCGGGAGTCTGTGGATGGTAGGCGTAACAAGTCCCGCAACCTCGCTCAGATGGGCATGTTCGTGGTAAGAATATACAAATTTGTTTTTGAGCTGTTGTTTTAGTCCTTGTTTATGCCATTCCGTTTTCGTCACGCATTTTGTTCCGGCGAGATTCTCCGAATACCTGATAGAGTTTCCCTCCGGCGTGCACCCCTCTCACTCACCGCACCAATGATCGCAGCTGACGGCCACCATCATGTCGCTGGCCTTCATGGAGGTCTCCCTGTCCTCGCTGGCCGGGGTGCAGTCGGTGCGCGGCCTGCTCTACATCATCGTGAGCGAGGTGGTGTTCACGCACTCGTACGCCGTGTTCCACACGTTCCCCGTCGAGCTGCCCGTCTACCTGCGGGAGGCCCACCTCTACTCGTCGTCGGCCTACTACGTCGCCAAGGTGCTGGCCACGGTGCCGCGGTCGCTGCTCGAGCCGCTGCTGTTCGTGTCGGTGATCCAGAGCCGGGTGGACCTGACCGCCGGCGGGGGCGTCGCCACCTTCGCCCTGCTGCTCGGCATCCTCTTCCTCACAGCGCTCACCGCATCCGCCTACGGTATAGTACAGCAGATAATGGGCGCGAGGTGAGGCGATGGCGCGGAGCGGAGCG
>NW_026267396.1:223969-235153 GCF_000697945.3 Frankliniella occidentalis | reverse complement strand
CCTTCTAGCTTAAGCGGAACTGTACAGCTTAAAAATGTATTTAAGTATATCCAGAAATGTACACTGACACGCAACGAAATTTGTGCCGTAGGTTCGCTACGTACAGTTCATCCTGTAACTAGCTTAATTACTTACTGCCGTTGATTGGATACGACTAGATCTCCTTGCAACAACACATCCATATCACGAAAAATTAACTATTCCGGTTAGATTTCGATCTGAACTTTGTCAGCATTCTGACAGAAGAATTGCATTATTTTATTTTATTTTTCAAAAAAGTCTTGAGCATTGGGGTGCGTTTCCTTAGTAGACAGCTTGTCGCTTGCTCCGACGCCACAGTGCTGCGAAGCCCAACAGATGACAGAAGACGTAGATACCCGCCAGCCCCGCTAGATCCAGCCCCAGGTCGTTGGGCTTGTAGCCGTACTTCTCCAGGACACCCTGTCCCGTTGAAATGCAGGGGATGCCGGGGTCCTCGTCACAAGCTGTTTAGAGAAACGTACAGAAGTATAGTGTGTTTATGCCGAAGTAAACGTTTGTAAACTGAAAGAACGCCTAACACAACACATTGCATACTGACCTATCGAATCTATTTTCTCCCACTGGAGGATAGACACTGCCTCGTTACCGTAATAGAATACAGATATGAACGGAATCCACTTGAGATGAGCGGGCAAGTTCCTGAATTCGTCAAACATATTATGAATAAACATGTATGCTTGTGTGATGATGTGATCAAAGTACTGAGTGATTCAGAGAAGACGCAGGTGCGCGCGGCTTTGCCTACCCAAGGGGCTATGGCGCCTTACGGTCAGAGTGGGTAGGCAAACCCACCCGCACCTGCGTCTTCTATGAATCATCCGGTACTGTGCTCTCCTCCATCCAACAATCGTTTCCGACCACCTCTTACCCAAGCTGGAGGTACAGCCCACTGAAGGTGACAGAGATGAACTCGTACGGCACGGAGACCATGGCGGCCGTCTCTATCGACTCGAAGGACGCTGACATCAGGCAACCTGGAAGATGGACGGAGAAATAAACTGGCTGCATTCTTCAGTGCGCTTAGCCGGTGTAAGGCAGAAGATGAAAAGTCTCGGGGAAGTACTTACCATAGGCTGTGGCCGCTATGGCGCATGCCCAAACTGGCACAAGCAGAAGGCAGAAATCAGCGATTCCGCCCGTCAGTCCACCCACGAGGAACACCACAAGGGTGTAGAGGAACGGCTCCACGACCGCTCGCGGCAGCTGCAATCACCAATCCAGTGTCACCATGATGGACTGACCAGAGTTTTTGTCTTGCGTGATACGCGAGGTTGTGCGAGGTAATATTTCGAGAAATATCATGAAATCCTTGACCAGCTGTCTGTCGTCTTACCAGGATAAGCATCTTGGAGGCGTAATAGGGCCCCGCGGAGTAAAGGCCGTTGCCAATCTCCCGGAGCAGGACTGGCATCTCGTGGGGGAACGTGTGGAACACGCTGTACGAGTAGGCGAAGATGATCTCGGTGACGATCAGGTAGAGAAAGCCTTGCATGTTCTGGATACCCTTCTGGTCCATTGTGATACTGACGTACGGCGTGGAGATGAGTACGGCGATGAACTGGAACACAATACTGGGCGTTAGAGTGAAGCCTGCGTGCCCTCCGACCTGCATCGCTTGGTTCCATCTACAGGCAGTACAACGCCTGAATGCGGTACAGAATTATACTATACAAAACCAAGGGAATGGAACACAACGGTAATTAATTTTCCGATAAAGGATAAAATTCACTCCCTACTAAAATTATCACCATTAGTGTAATTCGGATCATTCGGAAAGGTCGTTTGTCTTTTGCCGTTACTAAACTGCTAAGTTAAGCCAAATGCAAGCTCTCATAGCGCCTGATAGGTATGCAATATCTTTCCTACAATGCACTTGTGCACTGCGGGGTGGCCTACCCCGAGCCTCGCAGGCGCCGAGCTCCCGTAATTTACCGAATGAAACTAGACTTCAATAAAACCATTTAAAAAACTGAAACTACCGAATGAATCTGAGAAAAACGGAGGCACTTTCTGGATTGCAAATTTCTTCATAAAGGGGCTCTAAAGGAAGTCCAATAAGGGCGTCTCACCATAAGCATTCCCAACCGGATCAGGACATCTGTTGGCTGTCTTCGTATTTCGATGAGGGACCGCCAGACTAGCCAGTAAAACTGAGTGAACTTCGTGGGCTTCTTACTGGAAGAGAAAGGCGAAAGGAAATATTTACTCATCATATCACTTCCAAAACACGAACTTGCATCACACTGGTGATTTTCGCACTTACATGTTGAGGTACTTTTGGAACTCCTCGCTGCTCTGCCAGCTGTCGTGGCTGGCCACGGACCAGGTCCGGCGGCCCACCTTGCCCAGGCCCAGGGCGCTGCTGCTGGAGGAGGCGCTGCTCGTCTCGCAGGCCTGGAGGAAGCGGCCCGTGTGCGCGGCGAGCTCGTCCGACAGCGCCTGGCCGTACTTGGAGTTGTCGAACTCGTCGCATAGCCACTGGATCTTCTTGAGGCACTGGCCCTCTTGGCCCGGCACCACAGCCAGCTGCGACACGAGAAACTCGGCCTGGTTGAAGGTGCTCGGGCACACGAGCCCGAGGTTGTCGAAGTGCCGGGACGCGTCCTGGACCTCGCCGAAGAAGGCGACGCGGCCGCCGGCCAGCAGCAGGACCTGGTGGAACAGGTCGAAGATGCCGGAGGCTGGCTGGTGGATGGTGCAGATGACGGCCTTGCCGCGCTGCGCGAACAGGCGCAGGTGCTCGACGACCGCGCCGGCGCTGTAGCTGTCCAGCCCCGTGGTGGGCTCGTCGCAGAACAGGATGGGGGGGTCGGTTAGCAGCTGCACGGCCAGCGACACGCGCCGGCGCTCGCCGCCCGAGAGGCGCCGCAGCTGCGTGTGGCAGCACTTGGACAGCCCCAGGTCCATGAGCAGCGACAGGATGCGGCGGTGGCGCTGGCTGCTGCGCACCCGCCGGTCCATCTTGAGGCGCGCCATGAACTCGAGGTGCTCGCGTACGGTGAGGCACTCCACGGCCAGGTCCTGCTGCGGCACGAAGCCCGACACCTGGCACATGAAGTGCTGGTCGACGACGTGGCCGTTGACGAGGATCTCGCCCCGGGTGATGCCCTTGACGCGCTGGCTCACCGTGGCCAGCATCGTGGTCTTCCCGGCGCCGCTGTAAAAGTGACGAAGGCCACCAGTAAAGTCTCCGAGTGACAAGTGTCTTGCGAGTAGACAATGTCGGCATGAGGTCACACAGGAGGAAAAGCTCACCTGGCACCCATGATCGCCATCAGTGATCCGGACTTTGCAACGCCGCATACTGGAAACAAAAGTCGTCTTTTCAGTCACCAATTTTCAATAATTAGGCACTACTTACGTCATTCCCTCCCTCATTCATATTCGCAACTGAAAAATATAATTGTTTCATTAATTAAAACCTACCGCTATTCAGGATTTGCTTGTGCTCGTGCTTCTCGCGGCTGAAGAAGCCGGCGCCCTCCTTGGGCTTGCGCACCCACACCGACAGGTCGTTCCAGGCGAGCGTCATGGAGCCGACCGCGCCTTCCTGGAACTGCTCCAGGGCCACGGCCGTCGGGGTGGACGGCGTCCTGGAGCCCGGGGAGCCGCTGCCGGAGCCGCCGGAGCCGTGGCCGGAGCCGCTGCCGGAGCCGCCGGGGCGGGCAGACGCGCCGGGGCTCTCCATCGCACCTGCGGACAGAGAAGACGGTGACGGTGACCTCGGAGCCTTCGCCTGCGACATCGTGTGGACCAATAATCTGTCTGTAATATTTGTATTGATTGGATCGGCGCCCTTGGTCGTGAAGATCAAGTTAGGGCTCGAGGCTCAAGGTGAGGAGGAGGCGGGCTGCGGAGGAGGGAGCTGCGAGGCGGGCGGACGTGTGACGGGGTTCAATTAAGACATCATCGGATCCTCGGCACGACTGACTGGCCTGAGTGCGTCGGGCACCTTCTCTGGGAGTGCGAGAGAGACGTCTCCAACGCCCATCCATCCCTCTCATTGCACTCCCAGCCAGTATTGTGATGAGATGGTATTTATCACCGTCATCAGTCTCTTAACTTCAGCAACGATTGTGACGAGAAGTCCGATTCTACAACGTTAGCCAATTTATCTCTCCAGTTTTGTTTTTATTTTAAACATCAGCAAGGACATTCTTCACGAATAGTGGCAAGGTAAGTCCTTTGGTGCCAGCAGTGTCCACCGGCCCCGCGGCGCCGAGGGGGAGGACATTCGATCGGTGTGATTATCGACGGGGTATGGCGGGGCGGAGCGCGGAGCGGCGCGGGTCAGCGGCAGCCGTAGGGAGATCTTATATCTGTGAGAGCAGAGCGGCATACTCCGTGGACTAGCCGTCCGCACAGTAAGTACGAGAGAACGCTCCCAAGGCGTCTAGATGAGTGGCAAGAGCTCGGGGCATTCCCCTCGTTGGCAAAGTTGTATTACAAATCAATTTGTTTTCATATCCCAGAGACTCATCCGATTTCAAAGCAGTTTTCAGAAACAAATGCTGCACGCAAACCTCCTGACAAGTTAATAAAAGAAAGAGATTTGTTATCATACGTCTCACCTAATCTTAAACAAAATAGGTCGACACTCTCCTTGCGGCTGCAGATGGCATTTCTCTATCTCCCCCCCTCCCCCCCCCTCTCTCTCTCTCTCTCTCTCTCTCGCTCTCTCTCTCTCTTCCTCTCGCACGCTCTCTCTCTCCCTCTCGCACGCTCTCTCTCTCTTTTTCACGCGATATCGCAAACGCTGGTGCTCGTAACCCGATCGCGGTGCACGCACAAGTTTCATGCGGGCGACGTTTTATTTTCGTTTTTACGAGTCGCTGCCTCCAGCGTGCCACCTCCTCTCGCCCAGCCACGCCCTGCCGCAGGATCCCGACCACAAATTGAACCATCAGCTCATTCCCCGTGGACACCCTCGACCCGACCGCACCACGGTGTGCACACCGCTCGGCGCGAGGCTCGGCGCCCCCGCCAAAGGCAGCCAAAGGGTGACCGGCTATCGTAAAAATGAAAAGGGAATGATCGCGCCGGCCGCCGGGGCCGGGGCTACCCCGCTGACATGAATGGTACTGGGGCGACCACGTCGCGTGGCCATTCACAAAACAAGGGCGCAGGGGCGCAGCCTTCTGGTGGTCATGCGGCAGAAAAAGATGCATTTTCTTTTAGAGAGTCCGATTACAATAATGTGTCGTGTGGTAAGTAAGACAAGTTCGTTAGCTCGGCGTGCGGGTGGTTGGCTGCCGTTGTCCGTTGGCTGCCCATTCGCTCCGGGTTATAAGACAAAATCGCACGCAATCCTGCAGCGGGGCCAACGGGAGCCAATCCCAGCTACTGTTTGTTTGTTTGTTTGTTTGTTTGTTTGTTTGTTTGTTTGTTTGTTTGTTTGTTTGTTTGTTTGTTGTTGTTTTTTTTGTTTTTTTGTTTGTTTGTTTGTTTGTTCGTTTGTTGTTGTTCGTTCGTTCGTTCGTCTATCCCAACTGGTAGGACCGCTTGTCCTCTGACAAGCAGCCCTGCTCAGCTGCTCACGCACGGCGTGGAACATTCCGTCCCAGAGTGGCAGGCTCTGCTCGGCCTTCTGATCGGCTCTGCTCTGATCCTCCTACGGTCCTTCCCTACCGCAGTGATGCCGCCTACCGGGACGTCTGAGTCGGCCACTCACAAAACCTAGACTTGAGAGGGAGGAGCTGTCTCCAACATTAAGAAAATAGACGAATAAAGAGGACCCAACGTGTCGCCAAAAACCGTTCGAAACCAGGCGGAATAGCGCCGTCTCTTTTGCTGGCCAGCTGGGCCGCCCCGCCGCGCTCCACCCCGCTGCAGCGTGCGGCGCACGGCACATGTCACTTGCAGTGCTTCTCTAGCTTCCCGGGGAAAGGTGTGGGGAGCTGCAGTGGGGGTCAGCAGGCCGGGCTGAGCCCTTCGGCCGCCCCGCCCCGCGCCGCCCAGCCCGCCCATATACCGCAACCCACGCACCCCTCTTAAAAATCTAACGAACTTTAATCGAGAATCTCCAAGAAGAGGCAAAAGAACGGAGGATGGTAGAGCGTGACATGCACTGTAACGATATGAGTAGGAGGGCCCATGAGAGTGCTTCCACGGCGCCTCGACCAAACCAAACTTGTGGGTATACGGGAATGGGACGTGGCCGCGCTGCCCCACTTAAAAAATTAATAAAAAAAGAATGGTATTTGCTCTGAAATGTAGCAAACACGCATATTTTTAATAGGTGTAAAGTAGTCCCGCGGCAGGCCTTGCCCTCCCTCCCTCTCTACTCCTTATATAACGATACAAAATGATTCGTGGCTCTGGCACGCTTTGGCTTTACATAACGCTGGAACGAAGAGCATTGGTGTTCGTCTCTGGTTGGTCGTGTGTGCCTGTGTGTTTGTGAGTGAGTGTGTGTGGGGGGAGGGAGGGGGGAGGGAGCTGGAGCTGACGGCAGTGGCCTCCAGGTCGGAATGGAGATGAGGGAGGGGAGGGTGGTGGAGGGGGCAACGTCAGCGTGACCCTTACCTTGGCAATGGGTATAAAGTAAAAGCCTTCAGAGGGGGGGAAGATTCGGTGTGGGGGCTACTCGACCCACGCCTAGGTCCAAGCCAGCATAGGTACCAGTAAAAGAACGCCTTTCCCGAACGGCGCGCTATGCGCACCATTCATCAGTCCCAACAGGAACAACATCCTTATTTTGGAGAACGGTGACCAGTAACCAGAGCCTTAGGCTGAACTCCACTATACTCACTTTGGAAAGAACTTGATTTTGAACTGATCAATTAATTAACCATCCTGCATACCAAAGCAGCACGCAATTTGCGCGCGCAAAGAAAATCAACGGCAGCGTCTACCGTCATCAATTTACCGATGACCGAAAAAAAGTTACAAAAAGTGAGGGAGAGAGAGATCGAAAAATAATGTATTATCCGCTCAACGGAAGGGAACCGCTGAGGCGAAGGGAGCAGAACACGAAACAGGTTCTCTCCGTGATATGCAGCGTTGGCAGGCGACAGAATTCCAGTTGTCTGCCGACGACGGTGCTGGCGCTGGGGCCCCCCTCATGCTTTTAATGTTTTGCGATGAGGAGGAGGAGGAGGATGGGGAGGAGGAGTGCGGAAGGGAGAACGCCGCGCTCACGCCTCGAGGTCTTTTGTCCTTGTCTGTCTTACGCGGCCCTGTAGGCGATTCTTACTTGTATTTCGTTTCTTTTTTCGAACGCGCTTGCAGAGCAGCGGCGACCGGCCCGGACCCGGGCAGATAAATAAGCCGGATGGATCACATCGATTACACGGCGCTGGGCTGGTCCGGTCGGGCCGGAGGAACGAGAACTCGAACGAGAACTCGAACGAGAATGAGACCGCCGGCCTCAACGAGCAGGGGCCGGGCCGGGCGGGGCCGGGCCGGGCCGCCACCTGGGAGGACGTCCCATCCCCATCTCTGTACACAGGGCTTCCCCTTCGGCAGCTAGCCGGCCACGCCACGCCGTCAGGTGCCGGAGTATGCAGAGGCGGGCACAAGTTGCCCGGACGCTTCTGCCTGCGGGCGCGGACAGTCCCACACATCTATTTTCGTCGACTTGGGCGCACGTGCGTGCGGGTTGCGTACTAGTTCGGGCCGTGAGCCTACGGCTATAGGCGCCACAAGGGAACCCCCCCGAAAAAAAGGTGATTCATCAGGTGAACTATTTTGCCAGACGGCGGCCTGCACAGTCGGAAGTGAACGAGGGGTTTCAGCCACCAGAGGTTTTACAGCGGATTAGTTTACATAGGGGAGCAGGCTTAAGAGTAACATTTTGGTATGTCAGCGGCATGGGATGTGACGCCGGTCCAGCGACATGCTAAGCCGGCCTAACGACATGCGTCGGTGGCACAACCACGGCCAGTCTTAAGGTTAGCAACAAAGTGTCTTTGGACCAACAACCCGGCTACAAAAGCAAGACGTCATCGGAATGGTTTTTGTTTTTGTTTTTACAATGTCGTAAGACAGAAGTCGCATGTTCAAAGATGATAAGATCCTGCCAGCAGAACCGGAGCAGGTTGTAGAGGCCGAGTCGAGGACAGAGGAAATGTTTGACAAAAAGGTTAAAATTAATGCGACAATCAAATGTAGCGCTGCTCGCAGCAGCCAAATATCGTGGCGAGGAACGGGTCGGGCGCTGCTGCCGGACGGTGAGGTTAGCCACCTGGGGCCCCCACCCTAGTTATATAAGCTAGGATGGCTGAGCTGGGAATGGGTCGGGGTGGGGGGAAGAGGGGACGACTGGAGAGAGAGAGGTTGTCTGGAAGGTTTTGACCGGGGGCGGGCAGGGCAGCACCAAACGTGAAAAAATGTACTTTTATTAGCTGCACATAAGCGCTTGCCACCTCTGCATGATAAACGCCACCCGATCGCCACACATTATAGTGATTAATGCCGAGCATTAACGCGTGCTCGGCGGCCTGCAATCATCTCGGCCGGCTGTTTGCCTAAGGAAAGCCGGCGCTGGATGCTGCACGGCTGCGTAAGGGGCCATCCAGCAAGTACACACGACCGTCATTCGCCGATACGAAACTGGCAAGTTCATCCCACGCAAAGCTCTCGGAGCGCCTGATCGGTAGGCAACATCTTACCAGCTGCGCATGCGTGCACCACGTGGTGGCCTATCTCGAGTCGCGCAGGCGCCGGGGTCAAGTGATTTGCCGAATAAAAACGAACGAACTTTCTGGACGATCCTCGAGGATGGCCAACGAAGAATTCGATCTTGAAGTAGTAGCCCTTCGAATTATCCTTAGATAGATCGGACTGCTGTTCTTAATTCACTCCTTTCATTCACACATTCCGAGAGGAACGGGAGATGCCAGCGCACCTGTGCCGGCGCTTCTGGATTCCGATCCGACCACGCCACGCCACGCCACGCCACGCCACGCCACGCCACGCCACGCCACGCCACTCTGCGCATGTCGTCCGTCCAAGCAGAGAGCGTCGTTAATGAGCGGGTCCAAATCTTTATAACTTGTCACTTTTGTCGTGCGTTTAGGATTCAATGACTCGGTTGCTCGCTATGAGGTAGAAAGGAATGCGCGAATGGTGTCCCCAAAAATTGTAGCACGGTGGTCCGGGTCAGTGTGATTCGTACGCCTCTCATCAATTTCACCTTGATATTATCTATTATTATCTATTATCTGCAAGTGAAAACGGCTAAAAGTCTTGTCTGAATGCCCCTTCTCTTTCCCGACAGCCTTTGTAAACCTTCTGATGAGGGGGAAAATAGCAGTATATCTGTAAAGAAACCCACTGTAGGTATTACTTTCTCCAGGTAGCTCGACTTGTAACCCCCGCCAGCAATTCGAAAAGTTTCCCTCACTTTGAATAGAAATTGTTTTGGGGAGATATTTCAAATGCGACTTAAAACATGGTCCCACTGGTCCAGGAGAATGTGTTGGGATTGCTTGTAGCGACAGCTTATTATAGTAGAACACAACTACACAAGACTTTCCCTGGGTCCACGCGACTAAAGTCAGATCCAGGACTTCGCACGCGACGAGATTGGGGGGGGGGGGCGCCCGAGCAGGCCAATGCGTTGTGGCGACAGCTGAGCTCCCACAAGAAAAGCTCGCCATACTAAAACAACCAACAAAAGTAATTTTTCGTATCGGAATTGTTTTTATGTTGATCGTGATTGAAAGAATGAGCTGCACCAATGGTGGCTCACACGTGCGCACATGGGCGAGTTTACCGGACAACGCGGTCGCGTGGTTACGTAAATGAATGAGGTTCCGCCCATTTGACAAGGGCGAGTAGTGGGGGAGAGCGGCGAGGGCTTCGGCTGGAGACCACACTGACACTATCTGCGTAAAGTAGACTGCTCAGTGTAGCCGTCTCATATTGCAGAAAAAGTCATGTTATCGGGTCAGTGATTGGATAATTGTGCTCATCGAAGAGGCCACGCTAGACCGCGCGCCACGATGAGTCCAGCGGCGGTGGCAGCGACGGCGGCCGGGCCGCCTAGGCGTCAAGGCAAGGTTAGCCTTACGTAACGCTCCACCGGGCGGGGCGGTGCGGGGCGGGGCGGAGCGGGTTGCACCTTCTTCTACTAACTGCTATCTACCTACTGATAACTTACTTTGATGCTAGTGTATATCAATGTTTCTGTTTGCACTACCTCCAGCGATGCGACGCCCTACCTTCATACGGCCCTCATAAACGTCACATATTTTTCAATAAAGGATTATCGTTCCTCGAACAACCGCCTAGGAATCTTTTCGGTGAGGAAGTAGTGTTGGAATTTCTCACAGAGTCTCCGAACATCACGTTCAGTAAATATTTCTTATAATTGACCAGGAGGGCTTGGAATTGCTCTCTGGAAATTACCAACGGTTGCATAATATACACCTAGTTTTAGTGGAGTATTGTCAGATCGGACCTTGTCTGTAATATAGTCAAGCATACACGGAGCCAACCGTATATGATGGTTCAGTTACTGACTGATTCCGCGTGCCGTTTCTGCATGGTCTGCGTGAACTGTCGCGGACCCTTTCGCGATGAACTTCCCTCGCGCCACACAACACGGCGCATGGACGTACCTGGTTGGTGGGTCTCCCTCTCGGCCTTATCGCGACGGGGAGATATTTTTAATCCAAACTCTTGTTCCTCATTTCAGATTGCGCGGAACACACTCACACCACACACTCTCACACACACACGCGGTCGGGCGCACGGACAGGAGCGACGCTGTTCCCTCGCTCTATGCGCCGACGTCGGGCTCCGGGCCGGGACTGACCGGCTGTAAGGAGGCGAGGCAGGGGCAGGACGTGGGGGGGCCGGGCCGGGACCCGAGCCGGACAGGGGCGGGGAGCAAGCCTCGCAGCGAGCGGGCGGTAAAGGCTCTATACGTCGCGCCGTGGAGCGCACCACATCCGTCGCGCCGCGCTGTGCGGCGTGCTGTGCGTGCCGTGCGCGCCCCGCCAAGCCGCATCACACACTCCGTCAGCTCACCTGCGCCCCGCGCACGCCCGTCAGACTCGCGAGGGAGCACCGCCGCGACGAACTGTCTCTCTCAGAGTGTGCCCGCGTCGGGATAGGGGCGGTTAGTTAGCCCGACGGCTGCGTGCTAGAGACGCTCTCTGCACTGCGTGCAGGGCATTGAGGGGAGGGGGAGAA